>NC_046376.1:28496927-28610629 GCF_011125445.2 Fundulus heteroclitus | reverse complement strand
TGGCCGTGGAAGGCTCGCCTCTCCGGACCGTCGCCGGAGGAGAGAACCGACAGGACCGGCGTCTCGCAACGCCCCCAGCGGTGCTGTCCTGTCTGAAGACGCGTCTTTTCAGAGCGGTGAAACCTCTCTGCGGCGCGGAAGCTCAAAGACAGGCAGAGTTTACCACCGATAAGCTCAACCACGGGAAACTAGTTCCTAGGCGACGCCATCTTGTTTTACGCTCGTTACGTCATTCACAAACACACTCTGTGGGCCCGAGCGAGCTCTGGTTGGCTGAGCCTCGGCCGTTCTTGTCATGAGACCAGCCGCCCTCCGCCAATGAGAGGCCCGTGTTCGCTGTGGTCTGATAGTACGTCAACCATCAGAAGCTTGGGTGTCATTTGAATAAACCGCGCCCCCTAGCTTCAAATAAAGAAAGCCTCCTCATGAGTCACATCCACCACCATGAACCTGTTAAAGATGGTAAATAAATAACATGTTGTTTGGTTCTGCTGGCTTTCTGGGGATTGTTTTAAAGGCCAAGATCCTCTGTTTGCAAACATTTAAAACACCCACCTATCATCCATTGGACTCATCTTTGTCATTCAATGGCTCTTCCTTATTTTTTATGACTTTCTGTTTTGCAGATTAGCGAAGACTGTGCCTCAAAAATATATAAGATCATGTGTCAAATGCAAAATGATAAAATCCATAGTATCTTAAAATATCCTTAGCGTCTAATGACATTCAAAGGTTCCAAATCAAAAAATAGAGAACAATGTAAAACTTTTTGCAATTGCATGCATGTACCATTCAGAGAAATTAAAAAGTGTGCAATTACTCAGTAGCAAAAAAGTTTTGATGTTCATCGGTATATATTAATATTGTACCTTCACCCTTATATAAATGAAAACTATACGGCAGCTTGTCCTCTCCAGGTTGTGTGTGTGGGTGGGGGAGCTCCAGCCTAAACTGGAGCAGTTTCAGTATCTTGGGTTCTTGTCCAAGAGGGGAGAATGGAGCGGCGGACAGATCGGTGTGCCGCTGTAATCCGCACGCTGCGCTGACCTGTTGTGGCGAAGAGAGACCTGAGCCAATTTACCAATCAATCTACAGTCCTACTCACACCTGTGGTCATGAAATTTGGATCATGACCGAAAGAACGAGACCCCGGATACATTAGAATGAGGAGCTTGGCCATCCGAGACGGGCTCATGCTAGAGCCGCTGCTCCTCCACGTCGAGAGGAGTCAGCTGAGGTGACTGAGGCATTTGTCCCTAATGCTCCCTAGATACTTCCTTCGGGAGGTGTTCCAGGCATGTAAAAGGTGCTTAACAAATAAACTTTACTTACTTACTTGACAAAGATTTACAAGCAATCTCTGGATGTACAAAGGTGGCAGAAAATAGTCCAAATATTGACTTAGGGGGCTGAAAAGAAGTGCATGTCACACACTTTTGATTTTTATTCCTAAAACTTTGCAGGAAACCTGGTATAATTTTTTCCTTTAAGTTTGTCTGCCTAATAAAATCTGCACACAGTACACAAATCAGAAATAGAAAATTACAGACTAACTCAAACGTTTATTGAGTTTTAAAATCAGAAAAATAAACCCACATATTTGCACTTTCACACCTTTATTATGGAAACAATACTTCCAAAGATAACAAGTCCAAGAAGCTTCAATAAAAAGATTAGTACCAAAATAAACACAACAGTTCATATGCTCAATTGAGAAAGAAAACAATTAGAGTTGCTTTAAGAGGAACAGTTGATTACAGTAGTGAAATCTGTAAAACAGTTGAAAGCAGCTTCTACTGCTCAGAAAAAAAAACGCCCATTGCTTTCTAGAAGTGCAAATGCGTCAGCTTGTAAAATGTTCATGACTCTTCGGTGCTTCTGTTCCATTTCAGCCCACATTAACGGCAACAAAACTAATCATATAAGTAAAGACAATCCTCCTAGTGCTGTGTTCATGTAGAGATACACCAACGACTTAGCAAGTCCATTTTTTTTTTTTTAATCAGGGAAAGCGCTACACTTAAGTGCTCCAGTCTCTGCACACAACACTCTTCAGTGTGGAAGTAGCTGTTGAAGGAGGGAGACTCAAAGTTAACTATTTTCCATAATGCTAACATGTGTTAAATTAAGCCACAGGAAGCTATAACGCAAACTGCACTTTTCTAGAATAAATCAAGATGTATTTTTGGTTAATTCAGGTTATGAGAGCATAAGTCTTCAGCGGGTAGCTGTAAGGCCTAATGGGGAAAAGCAAAGTTGCTCTTCTTTGTTCTCCTGAGCTTTCAACCTCAGTCTGTTATCAAACATGTTGGATTTGGAAACGGTGGCAGCCTTTTGGAAATATCAGAGTTGAGATAAGAATCTGTCCTTTTTGATGCTAACGGCGCTAATTAATAATAAAGGATGTTAAAGGCAGATTAGTACGTCAGCAACGTAATTATTGATCGGAGTTACTTCCAATGCTCTTGTGTCTTCTTAGCAATGCATAGAGACATCCGCACAGGACAGGTCTCTAGTCACACCATTCCCTATATTCTATAATTGCTTTTGGTTCCAAAGCAAGCATCTGTGTCACAACTTTGTACATCCAACTAAGAAAAATGTCCTGGAAAAAAACAGGCAAGTGGATTACAAGATCGCAATCCCGAATCCCAAAGAGTGAATCACCCAGATCTGCCAGTGCACCCTGCACCTCCATTCAGAGAACATCAATATGATCTAATTTACAGGGATCTCACCTGAGAGAAAGCCTCCGTTTATTTGTTCCAGTAGACTTCATATGACTTTCTCTCTGAATAACTGGCCTCTGCGGTGCTGGTGCCAGATCGCACTTTCTCCTTCACCACCTTCACCACCAAACCCCCAGCTAGAGCAATTCCGGCTGCCGCTTTGCCAATCTCAGCCACGGCGTTTAAGATTCGAGTAGCCGCTGTGACGGCGCCCAGGTGGCCGAGCACAGGCCCTGCTAGCTCACACGCGGCCCCCGCTGGGACACTTGAAGCCAAGGCCGCGGCGCACCCAGGAGCTCCTGCGGCTCCGCCCCCTGCGGAGGCCACCGCACGCTGAGCTGCTGCAGGTGCAATCCCCTGAGCTGCCGAGGCTGCGGTCTCTGCTCCCGTGAGGGCTGCTGCTCCCTCCACAGCTGCGCCCAAAGCAGCTCCAGCTCCCATGGCGCACCCCACTCCTGCTGCCACTCCCACAGCAGAGGCTCCTATCATGCTTACCTGGCCCAGGGTATCTAAAGCGCCCGTCTGGGCACTTGTGGCCTCGGTGCCGGCAACGACTCCCACAGAGCCGCCCAGGACCCCTCCCGCCGCCGCCCCCAGGGCCACCGCCGTTTTTCCAGAGGCCGCGGCCACTACGGCCCCTACGGCCTTACCGACACCGGTGCCCCCTGCTACGGACATCCCTGCTAACTGTCCTGCAGCAAAACCAACGGAGTTCCCTACGAGAGAGGCCCCCGCCGCAGCCGCCAAAGGGGCAGCCGCTCCAAAGATGGCGCCCACCGCCACGCCCGTCGCTCCGGCGGCCACCAGGATCTTCACCCTGTCCAGGACTGTAGCAGAGAGAGCAGCTTCCCTCCTCAGGCGACTCGAGGATGAACGGAAGGGACGTCTGCCTGTCCTGCCCTGATTCCTCCCTCTGAACCGGTCCCTGATGCTTTGGAAGGCATTGCCCCCGCTTTGCTCCGTCCATATCTCAACCCTGAAACCCTCTGCATCTCCTTCGCCCGACTCAAACTCGCGCCTTCTCCGTTTCGTACTGTTGGGCCCCTCTCCTTCTCCCTCGGCTTGCCCTCGCTCCCTCAGCATCCTGTTCTGCTCTTCGGTGATGGCGGCCTCCGCCTCTAAGAACGCCGCACTAGTGTAAAAGCCTCCATTGTTCCGTTTCACCATTTCATCCACCTTCCTCACCAGCTCTCTGACCTGCGCCGAGTCACTTGGGTCTCTGTTGTTGAGCACGTGGTATCTACCGCCACAGCTTTCAATCAGAGCTTTGAGTCCGGCAGGCGCGGTCTCTCCCAGATACTTTTCGATCCCGATCCCGTCCAGGTCATCCCCCCTGGTAAACAAAACCACGGTGTGCTTGGAGACAGCGTCCGCTCCAAATATGTCCGCCAGCTGGCACACGGCCTTGTTCTCGTCGACTGTATAGCGTCCGACCGGCACCACCAGGAGGAACGCATGTGGACCGGGAGCTGAGAGGGAGACGCATTTGGCTATCTCTGCATGGGTCTGCTCCACACTGAGGTGAGTGTCCCCAAAGCCCGGCATGTCAACCACCGTCATCCTCCTCTTCTTCCTCAACGGGGCAGCCTGGCCTTCCTGCCCCGCGTCCACTTCCTCTGCGAGCTGGGCATCGGCGCGCTCGCACGTCTGCGTGACGGAGCTGGCACTGATCTGCGACAGGAACTGCCTGCGGCCCAGGATGGTGTTTCCAGACGCGCTTTTCCCAGACCCGGTCTTTCCGACGAGGACTAGCCGGAGTTCTCTGCCCCAGCTACCTTCGGACTCAGCACGTTCATCCTCCTCCATTTCACCGGACCCTTTGTTCTCAGCGTCAGATGGGAATGCTGTAACAGAAATGGTCATTTGATTACATTACGGTTGATTAACATTAAATAGAAATGGTTGGTGTAATTTAGATTTAGTAATAATCCAGCAATCAAGAACATAGATGCAGCGAGACTTTTGATTGGTGATCGGCCTTAGCCAATTTTCAGTTTATTTAACGGAAACTCAAAAACCCAATGTTTTACTGATCGGCGATATGTGCTTAGATGATACAGAAGATTCTAAGTTAGGTATTTTCAAGATCAGATATCCTACCCAAACTAGCCACCAATGGCGTTAAAGATAGTTTGAAATGTTTTCAAAGTCAAACGCTGCTTTACAGTGACCGCTCTCTCACACAGGTGGTGTGATGGAGCCATAACTCCAAATACAAATAAATAACTGCCCACAATTTGAAGGCTGGAAATAAAAACCTCTAATGCTGATCTCACTTCTTATATACAGTATATAAAAAAATAAATGGAGAATTACGCCATTCTGGCGAGTCAAAGCTCTACAAAAGCCACAGATGGAAGAATCGTCTCACTTTTGAATTGCTTAATCGTTTTGCATTTATCGCTAATTTAGTGCTTCATTTTTTTTCTGTTTACGTTCAGCTTAATTGCTCATCACCGCAATTTGATGAGTTGTTACTTCTGCTTCTCATTTTCATGAGGTTGACCCATGTAAGCATGTTTATCTTTTGTTAGATAGCTGTGTGCTATGTAAGAAACTTTAACCAAGAATCTTTATTGTCATTATGTGTCACCATAATTACATTTTTGGTGTGGCAGACAGCGGCTCAGAATCCATATCCACATAGACACAGCCAGACATAATCTTTCCTTGGAAAAAAATTAAATAAAACTGACCCAATTTCGACTCAATAGCTGACTGCAAAACTGTGGCGTAAATGTAGTTGCAGAAAATTACAAATCAATATTTGCTCATCAATCATTGAAACAGGAATTTAATTGAAACAGGAATTTATTGATCTACATAAAGACACAATAGTGTTGTTGATACATCAGATTAATCTGTCAGGGTTTACAGCCAGCCCAAGGTTGCAAGAGGTTAGGAGGAAGAGTTCTAGCTGGAGGCCCATTTCCAGTTCAGACTACCAATCTCTACCACTAATCTTGCTGCATTGTTCATAATTGATCGTTTTCATACGTTCCACATTTAAATTGTGTATAACAGTTAACCTGTGAACCAACAATTAATTAAATAACAGTTTAACAGATTTGATACCATTGTCTGGGTGAATACTTGATTGTGATTGATTGGTTGCAGGGTGTCCGTTAAAAAGTGTTATAGGACACCTATAAAAAATTCATAGCCTGGTTGTTCAAAATTATGGCGCTGGCTCAAACGTTAGCTAGCAACGGTAAGCTAGCTGACGCTGTTACCTTGGTAACGAGTCACACTGAGCAATAAATAGTTCTCTCAGCTGCTTCTTGTGAAAAAAAATTGGATTTTAACTAAGTTAAAATTTTCAGAGCTTCTTGGACACACGCACAATTATTAAATTAGTTTAGGTTTACGACTCTAATATAACTGTGAAGGTTTTTCTTAGGGTTGGTGCATCAGGCGCAAGGTTTGCTTGTGCCTCGGACCGGCCCTTGCTCTAATCTGGATGTTTACTACCTGATTAAAACAGTGCAATGCAGGCCTTGGGTTCGTTAAACATTAAATCTTCTCGCTAGGATGATGTAACTCGGTGAATGCAGCGACTTTCAGCGTCGACTTGATGGCCGCAGAGCAGCTGAAGTTGTTGTCCTTAAATGTTATCTGGACCGCAGTCGGCGCTTCGGGAAGTTTCTGCACAGAAAATGCCCGAAAGCTTCGCGTTAAACCTTCAGCGCTGATCTAAATCACTGTTAATCCCTTCTTTAAAAAAAAAAAAAAGTGGGGAAAAGCCAAACGTCATCTACCAGAGATCACCTTTAACCACAAAACGTCATCACCGCCCGATCAGATTAGCAGCATGCTAACTGTTAGCCTGTTGCTAACATACAAGCCTCTGATCTTACCCTGTTACAGCGGCAACATTTCCCCGGCTAGCAGCACTGTCATCGCCTCTCTCCGCTTATTATTTGGCTTCCCAACCTTTGGAGGAAACACGTGAGAGCTCAGTCCGAGTCTGAAACCCAACATTTGGACTTTGATCGCGTCAGAGAGGCTGTTTGGTGGCTGCCCTCTGTTGGCTGATCTCTGAAAGCGGACAAACAAGACTATTCTCTCTCCAGTAGAACAGAATCAGAATCACTTTATTTCATAGGTCTCAGCAACATGGCTTGTTGGTCTTGCAGCAATGATATCATTTCTCTGAATATACATATACTCTTTATAACAGTCGTCATACTACTTTAAAATTACACCAATCTCAGTTTTATAGATATAAAGCATTAAATTATGACAACGCTAAGATAACAAGAAAACAGGTTTAGCAAAGACAAAGTGAAGGCCCACAATTTATACTTCTTAAAGAAATACATGTTCAAAAAAACAAACAAACATTTAAGCACAAGTACGAGGTAAAAGCAACGATGGAGGTGATCCCTTTCCAAAGAATAACAATAAAAAAAACTATAAAACCATTTTAGGTAAACATGAAAGGGTGTCCCAGAAACTTCATCAAACGAGGGAAAATTCTTTCATTTTTTTTATTGTTTTAACCAAAAATCAAAGAAAAAAGAAAATCAGTCAAAATATACCCCTTAAAATCAAAAACCAGTTGAGCTCATCCCAAAGAAAACCAGGCCACGGTTAAATCAGGTCAAATTTATACTCTGCATCTACACATACTTAAAGCATATGGGTTTAACACACGTTAAATCTGGACCAGACACAACACATCAGGGGTTTCTAAAGTTCTGAAGTAAACTTTTTAAATGAATAATATACCAAAGTTCAGTTACAATATTCCAAATACTGTGCAGGGCACATCTGCAGGATCCCCCGGTAAAGACGTGTTAAAATCTTTGAAACATTCATTTCACTATTGCAGCAGAATAATCTCACACAAAGAAAATGTTATATCTCATCCGTAGGTATTATATAGGCTTATTCAGTGTGTGTGTGTTGGAGGGGTAAAGTTTAAGAAATAACAAAATCACCAATGGCACAATTACTGGTAGCCCTAACAATTCCTTTAAAACAAGTTTTTATTTTTTATTTAGTATTTGCCTTTTAAAACCAATCGGTTTTCATTAACCTAATCTGTGGCTTTCTGTTTCCTTGGGTTATTAGTTGTTAGGAAGTGATGTCAGGACAAAAAACAAAACAAAACAAGCCTGTCTATTTCCTAACATCACAAAAGCAAACACGGGGAGTTTCCTAAGCTCCATGGGGACTTTAACTCTAAACGCGTACTTTGCTCGGGTGAAACTGGGGCCGAGTTTTTAAGCAACAAACACCTGAAGCGTGTTTTTGGCATGAAACAAAGCATGACTATGCGGTAAAAAGCTCTTCCAGACGAGCATGTTGGAGCATCTGTGACACTGTGGGCTCTTGTTAGTGGCACGGCATCATGAGCTTTGAAATATTAGGTTCTTCTTACAAATGTGGGAGGATAATGTGTCTTTATTAAATGCTTCAGCAGGATTATGCTCCAAAAACATCTGGCTAAGATCAAACTTCTTCCTGTCCTCTCTGCACTCTCCAAGCGGAGCAGGGTTGTGTAACGTACTGATGGCTGGGGCCCCCCCCCCCTACATTGTGCTACGGGTACAAACATTTCCCCAGAAAATAAATAACCTCAAATTGAAGGTTTGTGTATTGTTTTCGGTGTGAGATTATGCCGCTGAAAAAACCCCAAAAAAAACATTTATTTTAAGGCACGTCTTTACCAGGGGTGCCGATAAATTTGTCCGCCTCCGCGAGTTTGAAAACGACTTTCGGTCGTTTTCCCGGAAACATCCGGTAATACAGTTAGATTCTCCAATTAGAAATCCCTGCCGATGGACAGCAGCTCAAGCCCCGGTCAGAACCTGACTAACCTCTGAATAACCACTTTGCTGTGTCACACTGAGGACTCCGCTCTCCTCCTCAGAGCACCTTCACTTTTGTTCAATGGACGGCAGCTTTTGTTTCCTTCACCGTCATCGCAGTCTACATGTTGGGCCACTCCGTGTGGACTTCTGGGTACGCCCCTCCTGATTCTCCTCCTCCTCCTCCTCCTCTTCTCTTGCTCCTCACACCTGCCGACGAGCAGCGCTATAGCTCGGAGCGAGAGCGGGAGATGCGGGGGCCTTTCCGGATTTCTTTCCTTTTCTCCTCCTTCCTCCTCCTCTTCTCCTCCTCCCTCAGGATCTTCTGGAAAGCTTCGGCCGTGTGAAGAACCTTTAGAAGACGAGAGAGGGTCAGTGTTGGTCTGAAAGTCTGTGGATTCTTTAAGGAAACGTGTATTGACACAGAACAACAAGGAAGGGATGTCCCAATAAGGATTTTACATCCTCCATCCCCAATAAAAAACTAATTTATTTATTTATTTATATATATATATATATATATATATATATATATATATATATATATATATATATATATATATATATATATATATATAGTAAAAACAATGAATTCCCCCTCCCCTTATATGAACGTTAGAATATTTTCCTCGCTTTGTTTTATTTTGGGAGCATGGGAGGCTCAAAACTTAGGAGGACCATTGACTCTTGTTAGTTGGTATTGTTTTGTCTAAATACATAAAAACCTTAATTAAACAGTTTCATTTCTTTCCCCACATATATGCAGACTGGTAGCTTCACAGTAGATGAAAATGTTCCAGTGGAGGAAAACAATAAAATCTCACATTGTAACATCAGGGATAGAAGAAAAAAAAAATGTAATGAAGTTGCAGGATTCAAAACATGAAATTGGAATGAGAGTCAATGACAAAAAATGCACGAAGGAACACTGATTCCTTCATTTAGCTTAAAAGACATTTTAAAATAGAGAAAAGAAAGTCACAACAACCCCCCCACCCCCCAAAAAAAAAACAACAACAAAAAAAAAACTTCATCAAACCCATCTGGCTGAGCCCTTTGGTGCACAGTTAGTCTAACACTGATGTGATTACTCTACATTTTGATTGGACCTGATAAGTTTTTTTACAAGATGTAACTGAAAATGGATGTTACTGAACCCAGCTGTCAATAAAATAATCGAGGAGGCAAAAAAAATGCTTTGAAAGACATGAACAGGATTTAAGCAGAAAGCAGAATATCATCAGGCATCAGCAGCTGAATTTTGTTCGCGATTGATGTAAATCATTAAAGTAATGCCGCCATCAGGAGCCTACAAACAAACATCTGAACATCCCACTGGAGTTGTGGACAGAAAAGAGTCGCCTCAGACATGAGAAAAATCAGTATCAGACCACGATGCGTCCCTACGTCAGCAGTGAACCTAGAAAAAGAAATGTAGGGCAAAACGTCTGCCTCATACTCACGTCGTCTCGCTCTGTGCGGTATGGATTTATAAAATCCGGGGATTTCTCCGTTATTCCCAGCTCCTGTGACATCTGAGAGACGAACAGAGAGGACAAGTTTATCCAGGAGAAGCAGGAGATGAAACGCTTTCTTCAGGAGACTAAACGTGGGATTACTGTCGCGGGCACCGAGGGGTTGAACTCACACTTCCAGGGCGCCAAACTGCTGCTTTGACTCAGCATTCATCTATTCTGTAATCCTCTTGGAAGATTATTAAAGTTGCAGGGTAATCCTGATAGAGTTAAGTTAATTAACATAAAAACCAGGGGAACTGCTTCATCAGTGCTGCTTATCTTTGCTCCAAAGGCGTCACAGAAAAAATATTAGCGTAAATCTCTTTTCAGAGGCAGGAAGCTGTCGGGTACATTTTGTGGCGTTTAATCTGTAAAATGTAAACACTCAAAGCGGCCCCCCCCCCCCCCCCCCATCAACGTAGGGGTGCTTTACTTCCGTATGTACCCATCTGCAGAGATACATCTGCATCATCACATCCAACGATTAAATCAATTCAAAATAAAAATGGATGGAGTGAAGACGGGCGCCTTAATGCAGCCACCAACATAAACATAGTTTCCAGGATTTCTCCTTCACGGTGTTAGCAGGTCCTGCCAGTAGTGTTGCTGACAGCTACCGTCCACGGCGGATCTGCGTGGCCTTACGAGGGTGAGGACATGCTGGTGGGCTCCTCCCGTGAAGACTCCCGTCTGGTTGCAGAAATTCAGCCCCCAGCGCAGCAGGCCTCCCCAGTCGGTGTTGCGGTCGTAGTAGTGGTGGACGATGCGCGGGAAGCGCAGCGCCACGTCGCCGAAGAACGCCGTGTTCTCCACCACGTGAGAATAGGCTGTGAAGACGGGTCGGGGACAAAAGAGACGGTTACGCAGGTCTCAAAGCCGCGCCGGTGCTGATGACTGAAGGCGTGTCGATGAAATGTAGGATGTTAAGAGAGAAAGTGGAGTAAAAAAAAAAAAAAAAGGATGACAGACCTTCTTTGATTTTATCGTCCAGGGGGAAGGGGTCATCAGGCTGCATGTTGGCTGCAACCAGGATTTGTCTCGAGTCCTCCAAAACCTTCAGGCAAAAGAAAAAACGCTCCAGATCAGAGTCAATTACAATACCTTGCATTAAGTATTCACACCCCTTTACGTTTTTTTCCACATTTAGTCAAGTCGCAAACCCCCACCACCATGCAGAAAAGTTAAAAATCTGCAAGGTGTGGTGTGCGCATGCACTCAGCCCCCCTTATAATCTGACACCCCAAAATGCAACCAACTACCTTCAGAAGACCCCTGCCAGCCACTAGAGGGCAGCTTTGTGTAGCTAAAGCTCAGTATATAAAACACCTCTTCTGTTTGTTAGAGAACATTAGTGAACAAACGGCATCAGGACGACCACAGCAGACGGGTCATGGAGAAGTTTAAAGCAGGATCAGGTTCTAAAGCGATATCCCAAGCTTTTAGCACGCCACAGAGCAACATTAAATCAATCACTGGAGGATGGAAAGAGGATGACACACACGACAGGTAGAGCAATACCCAGAGCAGCAGCCTGCAAACCCAGGCCCGCAGCAGAGGAGCTGCAGAGCCCCGCCGCTCAGGTGGGGAATATCAGATAATCAGATTACCGTTAATCATCAACCATGATGAAAAAATGCCATAAGCGATCTAATAACGACATGATTTGCTTTGAGAAGATGTCATACGAGGTGGAGAGGTAACACTGTAGCATCACCTCCAGGGTAAAACGTGGGGGCAGCATCACGCCCTGGGGGACGTTTTGGTTTAGCAGGAACTGTGAAGAACCCAGACAGCTGGTGGAAAAAAAAACTAACAGGCCTGCAGGGGTAGGTGGTTCCCCAGCGGGTTGACTCAGGGGAAGACAAATTTATCAGATTTTCATTTGGGAAGCAATTTGGAAATTAGGTCCTCTTCCGTTCCCGCTGCACAACCATGCACTACAGCGACGAGGCCTAAGAGAAGCTCTGCCAGGCTGGACTTAGAGCCGCTTTGATCTAACGCCGGCCCATCCCCATATGATATTTTCACATGACACTTTCTATCCACCGACTGGCATCGCTAGAGCACTCCATCACGCTGACACGGAGAGTGGTGTGAAAGCGCTGACGGTGATTTCCCCCCCCCCCCCTGCCGCTGAAGGCTGCCTGCGCTCGGTGTCCTTGAGCAGCAAGCGGATGCATAGATAACCGTCCACCGGGAAACGGAGGCAGACTTGTAAATCAACGCTCCCGGAGTAACAACTGTGTAATCGTGCAGGCAGGACTAAATTACCATTCAAACGAAGGCATGCGTGATGACGACTGTCTTGTCCGGGAAAGCTTCGAGGCTCATCATTCCAACCAAGTCAAAGTCTGGACTCTTAGAAAAGGCTTTTCTGATGCACCAGCCTCCTACCTTGAAAAGGCCCTTGAGCATGATGTCTATGATCTTGTACTGCTGGTTGATGTCGTTCAGCTCCACCAGATTCTTCAGCGCGTTCAGCTGGTCCTTCCTCTTCGTCTCGAACAGCCGCTTGTCTGACAAGAGGAGGTCAGGGAGAATCAGAACCGCCACACGGAGGCAAACGCGACCCGCGGGGGCCGCGGTGCGCCGCAGTTCAGCGCGCGGACGGCGGAAGGATACAGATCTCCAAGTTGGAGTCGTGTCGGAGCCTCTGCGCGTCAGGGTCTGCCGAGCAGAGGGCGACGGCGGCCAGGGCCAGGATCCCCGCGCTCACGCTCCACATGGTCACCAGGGGGTGGCAGCGAGGCACTCCTGCAGACACCATGGACACCAGTCATTTCATCACTGAGTTCAGTTTTTGATTTTTTTTTTAAATAACATTTTTATTGAGTGCATTTCAAAGATTCTATACATCCATCACATCCATTTCCGACAAAGACTTAACATAGGCAAATTAAATTCACAACAGTCCAATCATACGCTAGGTGACAATTATACTCTTGGTAATCTTACCATTTTATCTTACTTCACGTACATTCATGTGAAAAAAAAAAGAAAAATCCCTTCCCCTCTTCTTTATTCTTGGATATATCTACAAATGTCCACTACAATAGAAATACACTTTTTTTTCCTTAAAAAAAGAAAAATGAAAAAAAAAAGACACTCAAAAGAAAAATTATAGAACAATAACTGTATAGCACTAAGAGGTTCTCAACCCTAATTTTGTCACATGACAAAATCTGATCTCACTGGTGATATAAATTTCACCCAGTTTTCCCAATGTTTCTTAAACTTGCCAGATTCTAATCTAAGGGAAAAAGTTAGCCTTTCCATTATATAAATATTGTGCATCACTTCAACCCAATCTTCCCTTGTTGGAGCCTCTGTTTTCAACCAATTCCTAGTTATAGCTTTCTTACTGGCCACCAACATGATCCTGAAGATATATTTGTCCTCTGAGGTTGTCAACCTTTCATCAGTTTTTCATTTCATGCGTGTCCCTGGTCCTTAACGAGACGTTGTCCCTCACCTAACAGGTTGTTTCTAAACTTTTACCCCGTGGGGCCTCGCCTTTAGCGGACTGACAATTCCAGTTTAAACCGTTCAGCAACCTGGACAAGATTTTCAACCCTGCGCTGTAAATGTGAAGATAAGCGACGCCTGTAGCCGTGTCCTCTGATGTTTTTCCCAGTTTAACCGAATCTCTCCCCCCCCCCTCCCCCTCTTTTTCACTCCTTCCTCAAATGCGACAGCTTCAAAAACTCATCGAGGAGCCGGAGGCGGTCGGGATGAGACTCGATCCAGCTTTAGTCGCTGTTCAAATAAACTGCACACCAGTTCCAGGGTTTTTACATGCCCAGGTATTTGGCTTTTTTTTTAATACGTTTTTTATTTCCACGGGACACAGTCGATGTGGTTTTTAAAAACAGCCAGCTCCACGCTGTCATTCACTGAACGCAGAGGAAGCTCAAATGGAAAACCCAGGTGTTAAAGTCTGAGAACTGCAGCTCGGACAACCGCCTTCAGCGGCAATAAATCTGTCGGACTCGCACCACCGAGGGAGGAGTTTCAGCGCCGCCCTACTCAGGGGCGGTTCTAGACAGGGGACAACAGGGCCCTGTGCCCCTGTGAAACTGTTCCTGGCCCCTCTTATGGCCCCTGTACTAAAAACATGAAAATAAATTTCTTAGGATGATAAATGCTGACAAAGATACCGTGACTGACTTGTCATTTGGATCAGTTGTATTATTTTTTTCCGTTTATGTTTTCACCCAATAATAAAATAACAAAATAATTAAAAAATAAATATAAAAAAAATAACAATACAGCGGGAGCTTAACGTGAAACAGCTTAATTTTTAATTATTGAGAAAAGATCAGGGGGTCTGCAACCTGCAGTTCCAGAGCCACAATTGGCTCTTAGGGTTAATATATTAAACGATGAAATGTTGACCTGTTAAGTATTTTTTTCCCCTCAATATTATGTTCTGTGCCCCTGTGAAAAAACACTGGCCCCACCCTGGCCCCCCCTGCTAAATTTGGTCTAGAACCCCCACTGGCCCTACTACATCGCTTTGTTACATTCCTGTCCGAAATCCGTCCAAACTTTAACTTATGTTCTCAACTACAGATAACTTTGGTGTAGAGAAGATTTCACGGTGGACTCAATGACCTCCAGGTGGTTCGGCTGCCAAGGAAGCTCATCTCATCCCCCACTGTGTTGGTCTCTTGTGATACGTTGGCCCCCAAACATCTCTACTTTACTCTCCTCTTTCCAAAGGACACCGCTTATGGACAACATAGATGCAACAAGTTGCGTTGCCATAATCTTTTGGGAGAGAAGAGGCGTTCTCACTTGCAAACAAGCAATTCTTCTCCGTCTTTTTCCAACGAGCTGCCAGCCCGTGCCTATATGAGAGCTCCTGGGTGTTTAGCAAAGCATTGCCTGGTCTGAACATGGCGTGAATGTGCTGGAAAGCCCCCCCCCCCCCCCCAGGAGGGTTGCTAACAGTCTAAAATGTTTCTCACTTATGCATAATTGTTCTCAGTGGAGCATGAAGGACTTCAGATTGGTTGGAAACGGTGTCGCCACTGTGTTAATGCAGACCTGCTCTAGAACCATGGAGTGCAGATGTCCCTGCTTTTATAGAGGTGGTTACAAGTTGATGAAGACAAGAAAACAAGCTTGCCCTTCCTTTCTAAATCCAGTGGTAGTCTAATTTTTCATAAAAGACTCTCTCAGTTTGGCCGGGACTGGACTCTGTTGTGATTTGTTTTTCATGAGATCAGATTTAGACGGTTGGAGAAGCCGATAAAGACCATATATATTATGACCAGATACGCAAAAGCCTGTGAACAGAGATTGTTTTTTTGTTGGTTTTCAACTGCAACTTTTTTTTAAAACTGGAAAAACCAGAAAACTAAAACCACTTAGCCTCGACCCTCCCCTGGCAATTCTACATTGCACCTTGAAACTAAACAAAAAAACAACATTTTCCCTGTGGTTCAAGAATGTAAAACATTGACAGGTGACAGCAACAACCCAGAGGACGGTTAACCTCGGTCGTTTCAACGTCTCCGTGAGGGCTGAAGCTCCCCAAACCTTGGTTTGTATGCAGGAAACCTCTCTGAAATGGACAAGGATCTCACGTCCTTTATGGAGGTTTGCTTTCCCCAAACCTGCTGGGCCAGACCCGACTCCTCTGATAATTACGTAACAGAACGACGCAGAGGGAATAAATAGTCAATATGGAGCAACAGAGGGTGGCCGGCGTTCATAAACAGGCCTTTTAAGACGTGTCTGATGTGTGGCGCTTGCTTCCTCCCCCCCTGGGATCCTTTACAATCTCTGCACCAGACTCCTCCTCTGGTCTCACCTCAAATGTAGATTGAAAACAGGGCTCTATACCGCTTTCATTTGGTTTCTGCTCTCCCCCCCCCCCCCCCTCCACCCCTCCTTCTGGAGCTTTTTAAACATTCGAAAAGGGACAGATAAAAGTGTGAAGAAGCGCTAAATATAGAAACTAATAAATGAAACTCTCCCAAAGCCCATTTTTAGATACCATTAGCGGAAAAGTGAAGGAGGACTGAACAATGCTGATGAAAAAGGAAGAAGAAGAAAAAAAACTACAGGATATAATTCACATAATCCATGCATAATTTAGCAAGGGCTCCGTCGTGGAGACGGCTGTGAGGCTTGGAAAGGTTGAATGGAGGGAAGCAGGGCGAGGGAAGTGGTATGAGAGGTAAAGAGTGGTGGGGGGGGTGTAGGGGGGGGGGAGCCCCTCTGGGAAAACAACAGCTTTCCTGGTGATTATTTCATCCTCCTCTACTAAGACACAGAGAGGAGAGCAAGTGGATCAGTGGAAGAAGCTAATGAGCAAGAGAGACTTGATTTCTGCTCTAACTGAGTTAATCTCTACAAACTCGGCTGCCTATTCTTGAAGGTGAAGGACTAGGAAGCAAGCGAGCAAGTGTCTCGGCGTGTGGATGTTAATTCAGACGGAGCAATTCCCCTTGAGAGTCGCACTTGAGTCCGATGAGAGAAAAATCACACGATCCTTCCTCAGCGTGCTGATAACCCAGACAAACAGTAATCATTTCCTCCCTAAAGATCCCATCCTGGCAGCTGCCTGGCATCTGCTCAACGGCTCCGACGCACCAGGTCTCAAGACATCGTTACTAGACACGCGAGTACGAGAGTTTCATTTTCAGCAACCGTTTCTGAATTCTGCCGTGGTCCCCGCGGCCTTTCAAGTCGCTTGTCTGAAGATAAAAGAGCGGGATAAGTTTTTCCACCGGAGTCAGCAGAAAGACGAGTTCCTGAAGAAAGCTGAGTGAAGACAAGCGCACATTTAGGGTCTTTTATTTTGGACAGCCGCCAAGCTCACTGAGAAACGCTCCTCCGAATAACCTGAACAAAAACTTCAACACTGCGGTGGACGGCTGAGGACACGCCGACCAGGCCGGCGGAAACCAGGACATGCTGTCCAGACTCAGATTTTCAAACATTTAAGTCAGTTTTGATGTAAAAGCGTGCTGTTCAGCATAAAAAGCCACTAAAGAGTGCACAAAAGGCACTTTATCTCCCAGGCCACATGCATACAGAGAGATATCGCTGTATGAGTTTGCAGGCTGCTGGGTTTTCAGTCAGATTTCATACTATAATGTTTATCTTCACCCACGCTTAATCATTTCATTATTGTCATTTTGAAATAATATTCAGAACCCTTCGTTGCAAATATAGTTTCATTGTTTTAGGTCCCCAGAGATGGAGGGTTTACTTTAGTCACACTAATGATTTCATTATCTCACACTGAGGTAGTATCCCTCAGTGGCTTGTTTTTAACGGCAGTCTCCCAAACTCATTAACTCAGAATAACAAGATCGAGGTAGTTTTGTAAGGATAAGTTTGATCAGGGCATCAACTCGAGACGAGATTTGACTGGTTCTCACTCATCTCAGGTTATTTTGTAATAATGCGACTTTTGCGCCATGTAAAAGTCGCATTATTAAGTTTTTTGTTTTTGTTTTACCGTTGCATATTGAGAGTAAACCAGATCACACGATAGTTTTGTGGTGATGAGAATTTGATTAGTTGCTTTTCTGTAGGTAAGGCCTCTCTACCTTATTTTGTCATAACTATTTTCTTATATCATCATCTAAATAAAAATTGACATATTTGTTACAAATACAAAAAATACAGCTTTTGTTGTGATGACAGTTTCATCATCTCATTATCTCGAGACGACAAGGTGTCGCGCTCATTTTGTCGTAACAAATTTCAATCTGTCGTCTTGAACTACAGAGATATCGCACCACTTGTTGCGAATGTAGTGTTAACAGGTTGGTTAGATCATAATCTCAAGACTGTTCATCTTGTCCTTAAAACGGTCTCATCATATCACTGAACTCTTTATCGAGAAGTTTCACCCTCCCATTAGTTCTAGATTATAAAATCTCAGATTAGTTTTCTAATGGTAAAGGTTTGGTTAGGCTGTTATTAAAAACAAAAAAAATCTGTTTCATGTTGTAAAGAATTCATTATAAGGCCACTTAAAATAATATATTAAACTATTTGATATAGTGTTTTCTGTCAGAGTAAAAAAATTATTATATATTATGTTTTATAGTCTGTTAACAGCTCCATGAGGTCATTGTGTTGAGATGAGGCCTGAGGCTCATTTTGTTTTCAGAATTAAACTTTTAATTATATCATGATCTTAAAATATTGTGATCTTGCATTTTCATTTTGTTCTTTAATTGGTCGCTGATTCAGTTTAATGTCGAAATAATATCTTGATACAACAGTTTCTCTCTCTCTCTTATTAATTTTGAGATAAGATTTCCAGCTAGTTTTGTAGTGACACCAGCTTAGTTTATTATGTCAAGATTAAATCTCAGGATTTTTTTAAACGTCTTACATGTTTTGTTATATAATTTTCAAAAATTAATGTGTGAGGAACCATTTCTTGTAAATAGTTTATTTGTCCTATTATCGTGAGACATTTTTCATGAGAAAGGTTTATTATCTCATGCATCAAGAGTATCTCAAGCATTTCTAGTACCTAATAGTTTTAGTCTTGCCATTTTGCTATAACAAGATCTCAAGCTTGGTTTGTTGTTTATTTCAAGATGTCAAACCTCAAATTCTTTACATATGTTAATAAATGTCAGGTATCATCCCTGAAACCTGGCAGTAATGCTCCTAGATGGTTAAAGCTAAAACCAGCCAATGGATTAATGTTATAGATTTTATCCAAATATGACTTAAAGATGAAACCAGGTGTAATACAAGAAATCATTTCTAAAACATATTTTCAAAAATAAAGTCGATCTAAAAAAACATTAAAATGTACCACAGCAGGTAGAACAAATTATTAACTATTTATAATCAGGATTAATATTTAAAATCTGCTTAAAATTACACAATTTTATAAAAAAAAAAAAAAGGAAGAAAAAAAATCTGACTTAACTTCTGGGGAAAAAAGGAACACTGAATAATGTTTAGAAAGACGCAACGTTTTGCATGTGCAATTTTACTTTTTAATACTAGAACCAGACTTGAAAATGGCAAAGCAAGTTTCATATTCCACACTTTTTGAGAGTGTGTAGAAACCCTGGTACGGTGTGTTGAGCAGCTGCCACCCCATCAGTGTGAGGACAAAGTGCTGAGAAATTAATAAGTAGTGTAAGCAGGACATTAACACCAGATCAATCATTTCTAATGTGGCGTGGGCAGCGCAGAACGTAGAGTATAAACGCAGCCATTAGCTGTTAGCAGGAAACTCTAATTACACAGGACGATAGTTTCACAGCATCCAAGTCATTAGAAAATCTATCGGTGGGGTTATTGGATCCGCCCAGACCAAAAAAATCGCAAAGGTCATGACACACCACACAGCGTGGATGTTATATTTCAAATGCCTCTTGAAAACTATGATTGGTTTCCAGACAGCAGAGATGTTCCCTGCAGGCTGGGCCGGATTTTAGCAGGGGCTTACCAGGGCTGCAGCCCGGGGCCCCGAAGGATGTTTTCTATTTTTGTGAATGATAGTGCGATCCTCGCCGGAACGGCCGGCAATGCGCGGGCACCGCAGCGGTGCTTGGCTGCGAGGGCCGATCGACGCCGCTTGCGGCTTTAACATCCTTCATATGCGGCCTGTCAGCGTACCTCGAGTCGCTGTTGCACTTTCCATAACAACAATGTTTAAAAACCATGGTTAGGAGACGTCTTAGACTTAGAAAAAGCAGTAGTTTTACTGAGTAAAACCAAGGGTAAAGTACAGCGAAAGAGTGGAGGAAAACGCATATTTGCCCTACCTGTACCACGTGATATGACGTCACGTTCTAAAAATAACTCGCTCGCGGAACGCCATTTGTTCTGGCAAACGTCCATCTTGAATGCTTGCTTGTTATTGGTCCACTTTTGACGCATCTTACGCATTGGGAGGAGGAGCATCAAGGGAAACCGCCGGCAAAAAAATCCAGAAAATTGGGCAACTTTTCAAATTTCATATCAGACTAAGGCTTAAATGTCTGATAACCCTTTCACTCATTACTGAAAGGGCTTGGTGTTACTGGTTAGGGCAGTGGTGTCCAAACTTTTTGACATGAGGGTTAATATTATGTTAAAACAACTTTGGGGCTGTAAAATAATAATAAAACAAACTTGGTCTTTTTTTAAAGTTTATCTGCTAAATGAAAGTAAAAATTTAAATGAGTGTAGATACAAAACAAGGATTGTGCATGTCTGCATTATAAGACAGGCTCAAAGTTTCAAACTTTTCAGGGTTGAGTATTGTTTTCTTATTTGGTTTGAGTAAATGTAGGTCGTGTTTGTGGTTCGAGTTCCTACAAAGAAGTTGAATGCAAAAGTGTCATTAATAAATGGAAATCTGTATTTTGTTCTTCATATTTTTCAACATGTTCTCTGTAAAACCTTGGTCTAGAAGATGAAAATTGTTCATTTTCTAGACCTCCTTCAGAGGGCATATATATATATATATATATATATATATATATATATATATATATATATATATATATATATATATATATATATATATATATATATATATATATATTTTAAGTGTGCAAATATATATATAGACTCTAGCCCAGGGGCCCCCATCCTGACTCCTGCCCAGGGGCCCCCATCCTCCTAAATCCGGCCCTGCCTGCAGGCTTTACATTTCCTCACTTTGGGGTATGAAACAGCAGGACAGCACACAAACTACAGGACGTGTGCTGTAAACCGGGCGCAGTCTGAGTTGTCTATCACATACTCCTGTACCAAGTCCAGGATTAGAGATGTTGTTTTTCCTGTTCCAGTCGACCTGATGTTCAGCATCCAGGTGGGCTTGTTTCAGATTTGCTCTGAAGTTGGCAAGGTGTGCTGGCCACACGGAGGCCTAAAGGGAGCGGGGAGTCGTGTAAAGCCCACATAAATCTCCTGGCTGTAGATTTTCTCCTCTGCCAACGACAGCCTCCAGGGGCTGAAGTTTGGGTTTCCTGTGTGGGAGACTTGGAGTCCTGCTTTGTCAATTAGGGCAGAAGCAGCCTGTGAGGATGCTCCTGCTCCAACACGGTGGGAAAAACACGCACAATATCAAACACGAGGCTCTGCCCTGTGATGCATTAAGACTCGGAGAGAGCGCTCCATCCTCTGTCTCGTGAGGCATGCTGACCCTTGAGGTGAACACAGCTCTGGGGAGGATGGAGAAGCAACACGCTCATCAAACAGACAGCTGGATGTGCAGCAGCAGGAGATCCGGCTGCTCCCCCCTCCGGCTGCACGCCTGCTGCGGGAGGCTTCAGGTTCAAGGACTGACACTTCATCTTTCTCTCTCTCTCTTCCGTCCAAGTCGCCCCGCGTCTGTCATCAATCATGCAAAGGCAAAGGCCGTGGACGTGCGTGATGACGACGTCTGAATAAACAGTGTCACGCGGACGATTAATTAAGATCGCTTAATTGATTACGCGCCCCCCCTTTCTGACCCGGGTTTCCTTTCCTGCAACTACACGGTCACACATCCATTATTAATCGTTTTGAGGGGATTAACAAATCGCGATTGGTCTTAAAAACAGCAATAGTCATTCAAACAGGACTTTAAGTCTTCAAGTGAGAAGCGACGCTGCCGCCTGCGGCTGTTCGCACAGATCAGCGGGGATCCGGACATCGCAGCCCGCGGTTCACTCACCGTGTTTGTAGCGCGACTGGCGGCCAGCCTGGGATCCGCGGCACTGCAGGTTAATCCGCTCGGATCCCCGCTCGGTACGTGAAGGGAGTCGGGGAGCCGCGGCGGGAGACGGGACATGCGGGTTTACTCCGCTCGATCCTCAGGTGACCAACGCGGAGGCGGTTCATTTACATGCGGCTCTCGACGCTCCACTCCACCAGCGCCACGACCGCACCGGCTGGCTCGACTTGGACGAATGACAGCGGGCGCTGAAAGGCGGAGGAGGAGAGGGAGGAGGAGGTTTCCACACGGCGGACTTACGCTGACGCACCGGCGGAGGCTCGTGGTTTCCTCGCTGAACGGCGACGTCTTGCGAGTAAAAAAAAAAAAAAGAAATAAAAAGAAAAGACTTAAAGAACGCTCGATACGAGCGGCGGTGATAGGTTGCAAGGCATCAGAAAACCTGTTAGGGGTGTGAAGGGTGTCGCTGCGGCACAGGCTGAAATCCAGGAGGTGATCCCGGCTGTGATTCATTTGACACGTAGACTTCATTTTACGCCTCTCGACCTTTCTCACGTTACAGCTAGTTTAAATTTTTGGGGATTTTACATAATAAACCAAAGTGGTGCATAGTTATGAAGTGGAAGAAATGTAAAAACATGTTTAATCTGTTACAAATGAGAATCTGAAAAGTGTGGCGTGCATTTGGCTACATTTGGCTACCTTCAACGTGGGCTCCCATCACCCCCCACCCCCGCCCCCCCCCCCCAAAAAAAGTCCCATTCAAGGAACTGAATATTTGCATCAGTTCTGTGAACACATCCAAGTTTCTCTGGAGAACATTAGCGAACAAAGGAGCAAGAGCACATCAGACAGGTCATACGGTGCTCCATGCAGCTGAAATCAAAGTCGAACTTTATGTCCAACGTTAAAAAACCCCGCAATTAGAGTTAACATAACACCAAACATCACCATTAACAAAAAAAAAAAGAAAAAGATCCTTACCCTGAACACACCATCCCAAACGTGAAAAAATGGTGGTGACAGGGTCATGATGTGGGAATGCTTTTTGTTCTGCTGGGGAGGTTGCCAGGTATGTGTACCCAGGAATTTTGATCCAGATTGTAAAATGCTCACAATTGCTTACTTTTACAATAACAAAATATTGCAGTAATAAAATCAAAGACAGGTTACAGTGTAGAAACACATATACACATATGAAACAGACAAGACTGCGACAATTTTGCTAAAGGGCAATGAGCAGAGTGCAAAGGCTGCAGGAATAAATTAGTATTACCATTATCGTGTAAATGTTGGAGGTGGAAGTGAATTAATGAGAAGATGGATAGAGTGAAATACTGAGCAATCCTGGAAGACATCCTGTTAGAGGTTTGCAAAAGAATTTAGCAGAACGACATTAAACATGCAGCCAGAGCTACAATTGATTAATGGTTCAGATCCAAGCTAATTCGTGTTCTTGGTATGGCCTAGTCAAAGTACAGACCTTAATCGCACTGAATCGCCTTGTTACTGTAAAGTGCTATGTAAATAAACCTGCCTTGACTCAGAGAGATATTGATGTTCACAGGGCTTCTCCACCAAATCTGACTGAGTTTGGAAAGCAGCATGGGCGTGTAAAGCTGGTGGAGACAGACCCCAGAATACTTGCAGATGTGATTGCAGCAACAAGGCGACAACAATATACTGCCTCCCCAGGGGCTTAATACAAATGCACGCCACACATTTCTTAGATTTGTATTTGTACAAAAAAAAGAGATAAAATAAAAAAAGAAATAAACAGTGAATCAGTTTCCCAAAATACTCTGATACAATGTTCGCTCCATATCCTTAATCCCTAGTTGTGACATAAAATGTGACAAAGTCAGAGACGTCTGAATACTTCTGCAAGACACCGTATCACCAAATTGTCCTTCATTCACATGACTACAATAATCTTTAACCTCTGCAGAACAGAGAGCAGGATGAATACTTTTGTGAGGCCCTGCAGAGGTGCACCGCTGAAGAGGGTGGCTCTATTATCATTCAGAAACGACAACAGTGGTGCTTTAATGGCACAGCGAACAACAGTTTATTTGTCATCTAAGAACATCCAAACAACTCTCCACCAGAGAATACAAGTAGCGTAGTAGAAAAATGTCACCGAGCACATTTTCTGTTCTACTGTGACATTTCTTGCTCTCTCAGGAGCGGCACCAACATCTGCTCCTCCTGACAGTAAAGACCTTCCCGTCTGCACAGTTTCTTCTCCAACACCGGCTCAGATATGAACCGTAATCCCAGTTCGCTCTGCTGCTGTTACACAAAACAAGTGTCATGACGAACATGGACAGAAAGAACACAGGAATCAAAGAGATGGGAAAGGGGAAAGCTCAAAAATCGATGGATCAGCCTGTCTTCAGAGAGATCTCAGACAGAGGGACACATCTCCAACATGTCTGAAGACACACGAGTTAAGGATCAATAAAGCCGAGCATAAAAGCTTAGCTGTGAATAATTTAACAGCAAACACTTTAAACAAAAAAAAAAAACAGCTTTCTCCCAAATGAACCTAAAATGACACGGATGTTACTTATTTAACTAGAGTCAGTGTTGATCCAGTTTAACTTGCTGTCAATCATTTGTTTCCTTCAAACATAGCTCAAACCTTTAATGGAGTATCTTTGACCAGCAAATGCAAAGTGAGATTAAAACCTCTATAAACAAGTATAAAACACAAATAAAAAACGGAAACTCATCTATTATCTAGATTAATTACACATAGAGTAAAATATTTCCAGCCTTTTTTGTGTAATTTTGATGATTATGGCTTAGAGTCTAAAAAAACGCTTAGTCTAAAAAAAAAAAGAAAAAAGAAGAAAGTAGTGAGTGGATAGAAACATACTTTTCAGAATCCTGACATTTCTGTATAAAATATTCCTTTTAATTGATCTTATGTAATATTTAATATTATTTCCAGACACCGTATTTTGGGTTTCCATTACCTTTAAGCCATAATCATCAAAATGACGAAATACAATCTCACTCTATGCGTTCTATATAAGTTTAACTTTCTGAAGTAGGAGACAAAAACTATTGAACTGTTTCACAATATTATGTTTTTAGATAATAGATACAAGAAGAAAGAAACAATATACCTGGGACTGTGTGTGTTAGAAAAAGTTGGCTGAACACTAGTTTACCTGTAAGTACTGAGTGGCTGCACAGCATTAGACTGTTATGTTCAACACACTTATAGTAAAAAATGCAACAAACATGAATAAAACAAATCAATTAAAAGGCAGCACTGTGATCTGAAGTGCAGTACATGTGTCTTTAATCTGGTTTTTGTGTAAATAACTCTTGCCTGTTACAGAGCTGATACTGCAGAAAGTGAGCTGCAGGTCATCGGTGAACAAGTGTGAACTACGTACAGTTTAGTCCAGAGACGTCACTGAGTACGTCTCACTTTAGGTGATGGATACAAAACATTGGACCCCCCCTCGCTGCAGTTCTCAGCAGATGTCTGTGGGCCAAGAGACTCCATCAGTTTTCTCACTCTCTGCTTGTGAGCCGCTGTAGGTACAGGAACGCCGCTCTGGATCTAAGGGAGGAATATGATCTTAGGTTCAAAGCTGGATGAGACAACACCAGAGACATAAACAGAGTTTTAAAAGAAAGAGCTCCGCACATACTAGTCTTGACACGACATGACATGTGGGTGATAAAAAAGGTTAAAATACACGAGAAGCTGCGGGGTGAAGCTGGATTTGAGCTGTCATGCGTACCCAGAGACAGAAAACATTCAAACTCCTTAGATCGGAATGCTTCGCAAAAGTTTTCAGTGTTCGGTGTTCTACTCAGAAGGGACCAAAACTGAATTTCTTGCTACAGAATGATATGTAAGGTGGACACCTAGCACTGCACAGCTCCCTGAACACACCGTCCCCGCTGTGAAATGCGGCGGTGGCAGCATCGTGGTCTACTTCACG
Organism: Fundulus heteroclitus; assembly: GCF_011125445.2. Taxonomy (NCBI): domain Eukaryota; kingdom Metazoa; phylum Chordata; class Actinopteri; order Cyprinodontiformes; family Fundulidae; genus Fundulus; species Fundulus heteroclitus. Next base: position 28,584,955 of record NC_046376.1, on the reverse strand, counting down.
CATGGGAAGATGCAAGTCGCTAAATATAAAAAGAAAACGTGTTACGGGCTGCGAAAGACTTGAGACTGGGATGGAGGTTCATCACGCGGCCAGAGCTGCCATGAAATGGTTCAGATCAGCGTGTTAGGATGGCCCAAAGTCCAGATCTAAATCCCACTGAGGATCACTGAGAGACTTGAAATTTCACGTTCTCTATCCAATCTGACTGTGCTGCAAATAAATGCTAATTGTCAGATTTTTTTTTATTTATTTTGTATTTAAACTTTTATTTGAAAAGGCAAGTTACAATTACTTTGGACAAACCAGCTTCCACCACATTGGAAGTATGAGCAGAAATAACACAAGCCAATCCGGTATTTTTGTATAATAACCGAACATTCATAACAAAAGAGTGAGTGGGGGCTGAGGCTGGGTCTACTCTTGTTTTTCTTAAGTTATGGGAAAAGCACAATCAAGAACATAATTTTGCCATCATCCTGAACCGGGGTGCAATACACATCACAACTGTATTTACATGTGGTAGACATATTTAGTCAACAGGGATTACTGATTTTACAGTTTGTCCATTTAGACCAGATCCTGAAGAATGATTCCCTTCGACCTTGAACAGAAAAAGATAATTTCTCTAGAATGTAAATGTCCTGTACAATATTGACCCAGTCCTCAACTGTATGTGTTCCAGGCTTTAACCATTTTCTAGTGATTGTCTTTTTGCTTACTGCCAGAAGCATTAGCAGCAGTTTTTTATCTTCCAGAGTCCAGTTACCAAATTAAATGTTTCCCAAGTATAGGGATTCACATTTACATGGGATTCTTTCATTAAAAAGATGTTATTTAGGTGGGAACACATTTGCTCCCAAAAAACTTTAATCACCGGACAGCTCCAGAAGATGTGATGGTGATTTGCCCCGTTTGTTCCACAGAGCCTCCAACATGTGTCTCCGCTCCCCCGATGTTTTTTCTGAACTGTTTTTCCAACAGAACTGTCTCCAAGTATTGGAGCTTGAGGTCTAATGGTCCGATTTTTACTTCAAAAAAATATTTGGAAACCAGGTGATCTTTTCTCTCCACTTATTTACCGCAATTTTTGCAAAACCTTGTGCAAAAGTTGAAGGGCCGTGAATACTTCTGAAAGGCACCGTATCACCAAATTGTAACTTTATTTACGCGACTACGATGATCTTCAGTGCCCAACAGGAAGCAGCTGCAACCAGCCGCTTTGGGTGTTATGTCCTAGCTGGTGAAAACAGAGCTGAGACTTCTGAACATCACTTAGAATAACCGACCGCTTTTCCACCCCGTCTGCACTCATTAAATATTAAACTGATTATTCCATCATAGGTTAGCAGAAATACACTAAATCTGTCTTTATACAACAGATCTTCTCATACAACTCTAGAAGGTGGCAATTTGAGGCAAAGACGTTTAAATCAAACGTTTTGGATTTTAATCCGGTCAGATGAGTGAGCAGCCACCATCTTGTCTGACCAATCAAAATGGCCCGTTAGTCACATAGAAACACACAGACGGGCATTTTCCCGTGAACAGAGGTTTGGTGAAGACTTGGAAAACAACCCAGAGCTAAACTGGTGCATGCACTGAAAGCGCGCATAGGCTCACAGCCGACTGATATGCCAGGGCTTGTACGAGGGAAACAAGAGGCGAAACAATGCCTCGGTACCACGTTGAGCCTAAGTGCACACATCACACTGTGTAGCCTAATGTGTGTCGGTTTTAAATCACGGACATCGTAGTGGAAACAATAAATCAAGCTGTGCTGAGAGCGTCTAGAGAGCAACATTTGATCAATCTAAGCTTTTAGGAATACGCGCATGCGTTTAAAGGACCAGTACACGGAGGCACAGGCAAAACACACGGTTAACGCAGGCAAGCTGACACATTTGCATGCAGTCACATAGTTCATGATTCATTGTAGCAGTGGGGGCTGCAGTGTGGGCCATCATGCCATCATTCTGTCAGTCTTCCAACTCGGAGCCCTTTGCAGAGAATACTAAATGCAGTTCTGGTCATATCTGGGGTGCCAGATTCAATCTGATGTGGCTGCCGTTCCTTCTGTGTTTTATAATGTCTTGAAGGAACCCCAGACGGGCTTGCTGTAGAGCTGACAAGGATGACAACAAGGATGCTGTTTGGATGGCACATTTTTAGCAGGGATAATCTGGGTGACTTGGCAAACAACACTCACTGTGGAGGAAGTTTGTGTGAGAGCCGTGGTCCCAGCTGAGCAGAGAAACGAACAATTGAGCACATTCAGTGTCACAATTCGCAGAGGAAAATGACACGACTACATTATTTTTGCATTGAACTAAATTTGTTTTATATTTGTCCAGATGGAAATCATCTGTTTGCAGTAACGGTGAAGCCAAAACCTTTCTAGGTGTAAAGGTGCGTTCACACCGAGCGCGAACAAGGCGAATGGAGCGAGTGATTTAAATGTTCTCCCTTTGTCACGGCGTGATCAGGAGCGAATCAACGGTCAGTTGTGAAGAATGAAGAAGACTCTGTTAGCTAGTTTCAGTGTTAGTGAGGCATTTAAAATGAAGTCTGAAGACGCTCAATATGTAAGAAGCTATCTATTGCCACAATGGGTGTTTGGGTTTTAGCAACTGAATCAGGAAAATTAATTACAGCCAAATTAAAAGCAAAACAAAGTTTGTCCGTTTCATGTTTTCAAAGAGTACAATTTTAAATGTAATTAAAAATGTTGGATTAGGAGATTTTGATAGTGATTTGGAAATCTTTCATTTGAGATAAAGCTCTATGAACTCTACAGGGAACATACCCGTAATCCACTGTTTTTAAGGCTCACTGCGCTAATCATGCTAATTGCTAACATATGCTGCTGTCAACGGTTCAAAATGTCGACTATATAATTTCAAGTTTGTTTTGAAGTAAAAGTGAACTCCCGTTTGACAGCAGGACTGTGCTCTGCTGCACAGGCTCATGCTGCTGCTGGTCCTGACAGTAAAGCTCAAAGTTATTCATACTCCTGGCAGGTTTAGGTCAACAGTGATGTTTTAATTTGACCAACATGTTTCTTTTGACTAAAAGTAATCTAAATGTTTTGGGGTAGCCTGGCCAGAGATCTGACCTGAATCTGTGGAGGGAGTTAAAGATTAGGGTGATGGAAAGAGAGGGCTCTGTAACGTTGGGTCATTTTAGATAAAAACCTAGTTTTATGCCATTTTATTGGTTTTATGGCGAAATCAGGTACATTAACCTATGCAGAGAGTACAAAAGTTGTTAGTTATTTGCACTGAACTTGGTATTGGGAGATCAGGGTTTCTTAAAACTGTTGATTCAAAATCAGCCACAAAGTCTCTTGATGCATTTTTAACTCTATTATCCAACATCAATTGTGTGGAACTGGCACATCTCTTCTTGCATATCTTTGTTTTTTGTCTGCAACAAACTGTGCACAAAGAGGCAAATAGATAACATTCTGACTAAAAGTCTAGAAATGATAAGGTGTTATGCAGGAAGAAAAAGAGGCAGTGATTTATTCCTCCACAAATTTGATCAGCTTCCAGTTCAACATCTATGCCAATAAAGATGCCCGCTAAAGATATAACCATATAATTAATTTTAATAAATTTAAGCCTAATCTAAATATTTCAGAATACCCTTTTTAATATTTTTTTTTAAATGTTGGCATTTTTATTGACAGAGACATTATTCTGAAAAGCTGATTACCTGGCACACGCTGCTCAGGTAATTACCGCCCCATTGTGATAATTCAGTTTTGCAATTAGATTGCAAGAACATTAAACCGTAATCACAGACCCCAGATTAGTTTTGATCTTTCCATAAATCTGCGCTCATAAATTATGTGAAACACCCTGAGGCAATAAATTACATCATTCTGCTGGCCAACAACATGGCGGTGCTCAGCTGAGAATGTTCCCCACCGAGAAAACTATCGTCTATTATGGTTTCTGTCCTTTTCGGATAATGGGAGGCCCGTCATTGTCAGAATCCACACAATATTTGGACACGCAGCTCACCTGTGTGAGAAGCAACCTTAGAGCCCGCGCCGCCTCACGGTGGAGCTCCTTTATCCCCGTGCTCTCCACGGTATCAATCACATGGAGCAGGTCCGGCTCCCACGGGACGGCTGTGCTGCTGTACTGCAACAGCTGTAAACAAGGCACACCATCAGGAGGACATAAAAATAGAAACGCACAACCTTCCACAGAGACAGGAAGAGAACGAGGGTTCAGATGGTGAAGCATTGAAATCGAGGTAGTCTCTAAAGCTAACAGGCCATCATAGGTGAGGTAATATAGCATTTATTGTACATGTGTAAAAGCATGGATGTTTTTAAAATGGTGACTTTCTTGTCTGGCAGATATTGCCATACAACGTGCAGAAAAAGGACTCCTCTTCATCTTGCCACAGCACACAGTCCTTTAGAACTAGGGCTGTGCATAAAAATCGATACAAAGATTAATATCAATGTTTTTAAAAATGATTTAATATCGATATTCTGGCTTTCAGTAGCGATATACCTTCCAACACCTAGGGGGCGTTATTACAGCGCGGCATTACTGTTCACAGCGAGGAAGTGCAAGTGAGACGAATTTGCGGAATGACCGACAGGATTTTAGAAACACCTTCATCCCTAAAATCAGATGTTTGGGCACATTTTTTGGTTTCTGTGATGCGTTAAATGCATTGAACCAAATGCTCTTTATTTTCTTGTTAATATATCAGTGTTCAATAAATTTTAAATAAATATAATATTTAACTGTTTTTGTTGATTGAATGACTTTTAGCATTAATTTGAAAGTAATAAATATCGATATTGGAGTCAAATGAAATCAAGCTGACTGAATCGAGAATCGCATCGAATCGGCTTATCCTAGATGACACCCAGCACTATTTAGAACTATAAAGGTCAACGCCCCATGCAGCAGGAAGGGTATAACATGACTGCTAAAATACCTCAACGATGGCGGTGGTTTTAATTTTTGCAAATCTTGCAAACTATTTATTCAAGACAGTATCCATAAACACCGGTGGGTTATCTGGGCTACTGAGCCTGTTGGGTCGTTACTCTGGACCAGGCCATCTGGGTACTTATTATTTCACCTATACAGCCTAAGACAATACACACAAATTTACAACTTGACCCTTAGAGTGTACTCTACCAATAGTACACAATACTCAGGTGAGGTAAACCTTTACACTACAATGCACATTAATTTCCAATATAAAGCGTTCGTTACTGCTCAAACCTTGTCAGATGTTTTCAGTATTGGAAACATGTTTGTTGGAAAAATCTTACAAGTGTGATGAATCTGAGCAGAGCGGGGTGCAGAAGGCCTTTCTCTCCTGAGCTGAGCTTGCAGTACAGGAGGAATCGCGACCAAGGCAGACACACCGCATGCTTGGCTAAGTGAAGAACGAGACAAACCGAACAGCAGGAAAATGAGAAACCACCAGACCAAACGACAGTCAACAAAAAGTCTAAACACGTGCAAAACATCAAGACGTCCAGAATGCCTTTTTCTGCTGCAGCGTTAATGACAGAGACGAGGAAAAAAATATTGATCTGACTTGAAGAACTTGAACTTGTTTGCGTAATTATTATTTAACCCAAATCACAGGTCTAGAGAGTACAAACAAGACTTTGTTCAAGCAGTTTCCAGTTTAGGAACTCTTAGATGCATCCCTTCTCAGACAGGCCCGTATCAAATGGTTGAATTTCCTCATGAACGTCATTCAGCTCTGCAGAGGTCCGGCAACGAGCCATTCATTTGACTCAGATCTGTTAGAAGAGGGGTGCAGACCAGTATCTCTCGAGAACTGGACTTGGGCATGTCTCTTGTAACGCAGTTTCTCAACCCTGATCTTCTGGGTCCACTGTCCTGCTTGTTTTAGGGGTTTCCTTCCTGCAACACACCTGACTTAAATAAATGGGTAATTAAAAGGCTTCTGCAGCCCTTTCCAGCATGCTGAGGAGGTAATGTGATCATCTGAATCACGTGTGCTGCAGCAGAGACGCAGCTAAAGCATAAAGGACAGTGAGCCCTGAGAACCAGGGTTGAGAAATATGTTCTCACCATTATCCTTCCATGGGAAGGAGACAGTTTAGGTCACACTCATGTTCTCACTAAACGATGATCTCAAACATAAAACTGGTTAGGAATGGATAAAGTAGGCTAAAATTACGCTAGCTGAATTGTTTCTAAGATCATGCCAACTGAAAAATTGTGGACTACATCTAAATGCTGGATAGATGCTACGAAGATGGTGAAACATCCAGCCAGAACTATACCAGAAGCTCTTTAGTTTGATAGTAGTTGAAGTACAATTTGCCCAATGGTATTTCACCAAATCTTAGTGAGACTGTGTTTATTTGGCCAGCATGTATAACTTCAAGTTAGTGGATTGGAGGAAAACCACAAAAAGAACTTGTGTACTCGCAGTGGTCTGTTGTCTCATAATTTCAAACACAACAAAGAGGAGCTCAAACAAATCGTTTACAGCCCAAAACAAACATGACTCTCATGTCCATGGATCTTCTGACCAGAACTGTGAGTGATTTATTTAATTTTTTTTATCTGAAATGTAATTGAGTATTTTTTCCTCTCTGTGTCCTTAATCACAGATTTATGACGGTATTACCAGCTCTCGCTCTTCCAGCTTTTCCGTACCTGAAGCGGGATTCTTTCTTTTAAGAAAGCCCAGCAGGGAGCTTAGACAGTTGACTGAGGTTCTCAGGAGCAACTCGTGTTTCTGAGAAGGAAGACATCCAGAAGGAAAACATTTGACAATTCAACAAATACGGAAATAGAGACTTAAACACACCATTTATGAGAAGTTACCGTTTTCAAAGTCTAACATTTACAAAAACAGGCTTGAGAATAAACAATCTCTTGTAACACTTTTGAAATGATTTGAACTTTTTCACATTGTTACTATTAAACTTTAATGCACTTTAACGAAAATTTAAGCAATAGACCAACAAAATGCAGCACATAGCTTTGAAGTGGAAAGAAAAGAAGGCATGCTTTTCAAAATATTTCCCATAATCTGATACGTGTGGCATGTATATCAGCGTTCACTGCATGTCTTTTGGTATAGTTCTTGCATCTAATGAAAGACATCTACTTCCTATTCTGCTTTGGAAACCCCTAGAGCTCAGTCAGATTGGTTGGAGAGTTTCTATAACAGGGTTCACAGTCAAACCGGTATCCTGAAACTTTAAGATGCGTCCCTCGTCCTACACACGTGAATCAAATGGCTAAACCACTTCAGTAAGGCTGCATCTGAAAAAGTCTGATTGGTAAGAACATGGAGAACTGCAACAGCGTTCTCCATGATAAGTGGTGTCCAAATAGTGCAGTTAGTAAATAAAGGAGGTAAGAAAAGGAGCCTGTATGCTTCCTATCATAGTTCCTTTAGCATGGGGAGCTTGTGAAGATTCTGTCATCCAGGTCAGGATAAATCCCAAAAAAGGATTCACTGAAAAAAGAAACCAGGGCAGTTGTCCACTTTATGTTAACATTTAATTTCTGGTTAACACATTAAAAGTGTTTGTTGTCTTAAATAGAACTTCGTTTTCTAGTAAACCTTAGATAATTGTTTTTTTTAAGGTTTTTATGGCACTAGTGGCTCGTTTTTATACAGTGGGCTGACTCCCTGTTGCAGAGGAGTGGACCAGTTTAGGTTCAATTTGCATGTTATCTAAGCCATTACAAGGCCTTTGTTGGGCAGTAGTATAAAGCTTGGTACTGCACATTACTCCAGACTTTTTGAATTGAGAAAGCTTCCGGGATAGGAAGCGAAACGTCTTCAAACTTCGGAAAGAAGTCCAGTTGTTTTGTTTTTTACTTTTTTGGAATGACAGGTAAGGGAGTATGAGAGAGGGGGAGAGACATGCGGCAAAGGACCACAGGTCAGAGTCGAACCTGGGTCGGCCACGTGGAGGACTAAGGCCTTCGTACATGGGTTGTGTGCGCTAACCACTGCGCCACCGAAGCACGCGTACATAATTGTTTTTAACGCAACAAACATTTGTAACAACTGCCCTGATTTACATTTTTGAGCGCATTCTGGTCAGGAGTTTGTGTGGTTTTCACACATGAATATGAATTAATCTAAACCATTTCTTGGTTTGGTTGATGTTTTCAGGCTGTCGTCGCGTTGTAAGGTTGTAAGGTTGTAAGATAAATCTGAGTCCCAACATCCGTGATCAGCCTCCCTGTCCCTGGTGAACAAAGAAGCCCCCCAGCATGATGCCACCACCCCGTTTCATTGAGAGACTGCTGTCTTCAGGGTGCTGTGAAGTGTTAGCTTTCTCCCCCACACAACATTTACAGATTTTTGTGGGTTGACCACTCTGTGTTAGTTTATAAATTAAAATCCTAAAATGCATTGGAATCTGTGGCGGTATTATGATAAAATTTTAAAACGTCCAAGCGGTATGAAGGCTTTTGATAGACAGTACTGATTCTTAATCATATTATTACAATGATGCAGGTTCTGTACAGTCGAGCAGATTATTTTCCACCAAAGAAAACATGTAAGGGAGTCAGGATTGCTCTGTCAGTACGCTCATATGTCATCCTGACAACTGTTAGAAAGTGAGGCGACAATGACAAATTGCACACCGTGATGTCCTGATATGTCGTCAGCAGTTACATTTGTCATTAGATTGCTGTGATAAGGCGTCACGCAGACACAAAAAGGTGTGAGTTTCTCAATCTCCCTTTTCTTTTTTTGAGCGTGTTGCTGTAAAAACCGAATCAATTGGCAGATTCTGCAACTCAGACATGATGAAAACGAACAGTTCATACAGTTGCGGGTTTTTAACACAGTTACAGCCTGAGATGTTGATAAAAAGGACTTCTATAAAATCCTTAAAACATTAAAGTAATTAAGAAGTGGGACCTTAACTCTTAGTTTTCAAAATAGTAACAAAACAAGGTGCTAAAATAATTTCTCATGAAAGAGATAAAAATGCGTGTTTTATTCCAGAACCTCTCCTTCACCTCACGAGGTGAACCCTACTGAAAACTGAATGTTTTAAGCTTTTATGCTAAACTAACATTTTATGCAGAGATCGAGGGCAGCTGTTGCAAATTTCGACCTGAAACTGTTTAGCCAGAAGATGTAATTCTGTCAAAGAAATACAAATAATGTGATGCGAGGCTGTGTGAGCTCACTGGGGAGGAAGCAGCAAACGAAGCGATAGATGCAGAGCGAGAAGAAACACATGCATACACGCAGACACATGCTGGCGGATACGCAGAGATGCAGTCAGACACAAAGGGGACAACAAGATGACACAGGAGACAGTGATTGAGCAAGGGTTTAATAATGCATGCATCTCCCACAGCCCAGATGCTGACAGTAAGCTCTGCATGGTGCCCAAAAATACAAGAAGTAGGCCAGATGCATACGACAACTACGGAGTTATACCCTAAGCTCCAGGAATACTGGCAGAGGCAACAAAGAAAAGAAGTTGGCTGGATGGGCAGAGGGGGACGAGAGAGTCAGCGAGGGGAAGAGGCAGGAGAAAATGAAAGCCAGATGAGGGTGTAAACATGGAGTGAGGGGAAAGAAAGACGTGTAAAATGGAGAAGAGGAGCTTTCCTTCTGCAGCTGAACCAAAGAATCAAGAGTTAAGAGAGCAAAAATACCAAACGAGTGATTTGGAAACTGTTCCTCATATCAGCTGCAGAACAGCAGAGTGCAGAGCGCTGAACCATAGCAGTATAGTTTTCTACACAAGGAGAGAGATAGGGCTGGTGTTGAACTAAAGGTTGGTGTGCTGCGGCACAAAGTGTTACGAGCCACATCCAGGCCTTGCAAAACGTGCTTCTACTCCTTGGAAATAAAAAGAATTGTGATGTGTAATTGTAGCCTCTCTCACCTCTAGCACCTTCTCACATCTAGAGACAGATATTTTTTTTTACCTCTTTCTTCTGTGCAAAATAGCTGTGTAGCTCCTGTGAACAAGTCTCGACTCTAACTGGTACTTCTTTTTTAAACATGAATATGATTTAATCTGAATTATTCAGTTATAGCTCAGGCTGTATGTTAATTGTTGCCCTCCAGGAGGGTTAATTTAAGCCTCTGTCTCAGGTCTGTTCTAGTTTTCTTTTAGGATTACCTGGTATCTAACTCCAGCCATCCTCCACATCCAGCAGAAGCGAAACTACATCACGCTTGGGTTCATTTGCAATGTCGGTTTTTTGCCACGCATTGCTTTTTTAAGATCTTTTTAAAATATTATTGTTTTTTATTATTTATTCCATTAAAATTAGCTTTTTTTGACTTTTGAATATTGTTGTAACTTAATCGTGTTTTAATGTTTATGCTCTCTTTGTTTAGTGCTTTGGAATTTTAACTCATGAAAGGTGCTACATAAATAAACTTTCTGCTCATTAGAATAATAAATTGCGATCATATGAATTTGTTTTTTGCAGCTTAGGGATGCATAGCATTAGGAACAGCAGGCCAAATGCATTATTGGCATGAAGACTTTGCATGCATCAAATTTGAATTTTAATATCCAACCAATACCCACATCCAAGCACTCCTTTGGGATTGCAATATTGCAAACATAAATATTGTGAAGATGACTGCGATTCAATATACGGTGCAGCTTTGCTGAAAATATTCATAAACGTGAGCTCAGTGTTTCCTATGCAAAAGGAAGATATTATGAAAAGCATGGAAGTTACTGGAAGTTTATTCTTTATCATTTTACTACTTGTGTCAAGGCAATCATTTAATTATATTCAATTATTTTTACTTGACTTATTATTTTAAGCCAGCATTATGAACTACCAGGTCGAATGCTTTTGAGAACCTGATTCTAGCGTCTTTACCTCAAATTATGTGAATCTTGAATGTTTCCCAAAAGTTTCAGCTTCTGACCCACACAGCAACAGTGGTGGAGACAAACGGACCTCTGCTATTGTTACAACTGAAGGTATTTAAACATTGTTGATATAAGTAAATAAAAAAATGCAGTAATTTCTCCCGAAGCATGGTAAAAGCCACTGAGTAAAGACGCTTGCACACACAGAGCAAGCTGGAAGTGTCCCCTCTGTCATGTCGTTGCACATGTTGGATTCAGGACCTGAACTCCTGATAAATGGGAAAAGAGGTTTTCTCTGCAGACGATGCCGCCTCAGCGTACTGTTGTGGTTTACTTTGATCAAGCTTTAGTTTGGCTGTTTCGATAAAATTCAAGAAGTGCAATCTGCTCAATTTTTTTGCCAAAGTTTTCCACCCGTTACCTGCTTTGTTTCTGTGCCTGAATTATGTGGCCGAATACATTAAATACATGCAGATGCATACACAGCTCACATGTTGTGTGTGTGTGAGTGATTTACAGGACCTTTCACCCTCAATGTTCAACATAAATGACCTGAGTGCACTTCATGCATGTTATTCAATAATAACGGGTCTTCTTAACGGGGTCATTTTCCAGAGGTCTGTTTATAAATCTGTGCACATGAAGCATCTGTTAGAATGTTCCATAATATAAAGTTTTATTCTGAATAATAATAATAATAAATAAAAAAACGATATCTTGATTTAAGACACAACGTAGAGAGATTATTTAAAGACAGACGAGCCAGGTTTCACTGGGACACATGATGAACTCTACCTCAGTCAACCTTTTTGTTTGTAAAGGCAGCAGGACAGTTTGCCCCCCTGTTTTGCTCCAAATTTATATAAAAAAGTTTATTTTGTCAAATTGTTTTGAGTAAAACAGCAATTTTGATTGAGAATGTGATGGTATCTGCTCAGGCCACAATTTACATAAATATGTAGAAATATTGGAGGATTTTTTTTACATGCAGACATATAGCCTTGTTAAAACATGGGCCATAAGTTTAAGCACAGAGAGACACGATTTTCTCTGTAGTTCTGCTTTTGTTTCTGGTTCCACAATTTGTGCTTCCTTCTAATTGAGAAATTGAAACTTTGAGTGTAGCTCCTGTGTTTAATGCTCCTACATTTTTGCTCAGATTTTTAAAAAACATTTAGTTGATCATATTTTTGCACATCTGACATTTTTGGTCCCAGGTTGGGATTCAATGACCAAAGTCCTTTAAGAGCAACATTAAAACTTTTGCCTATACTTACCATAAAAATGGTTTATCAAACAAAACCTAAACCTGGCCTTACTTAAAAAAATGTGTATCCTGATGTACATCAATCATCAGGGACCTATTCTTACAAACAGAGGCATGATCCACAGGATGTGTCTAATATTTTGATAAACACACAAATACAAACATCCACAAGTGGTAAAAACCTGCATAAGAAGACCACTGAGAGCAGTTAGGAGGCACTGGGCCCCAGTGGAGCCAAGTGGGTACAACGCTCCATCTTCAGCCTCCAGAGGCCTGGGCCCAACTAGTCCAGGACCGGTGCTCAAACACACCAGTGGTGACGCCAGGTCAACATCAAGCAAAGCCTGCAGCATCCTCAGGTAGCTGACTAGTGAGGCAAAATGAGAAAGAGGCAAGGGTAATATTTAGAAAGTGAAACTCATATTTTATATAGATAACTGTAGTTTACAGTCATTTAAAAGTCCAAAATTCAGCATTACACAAAATGATGTTACACAAGACAATACATTTTATTTTAAATACAGAAATGTTGGTCTATTGTGCATATGCTGTACAGACTTTGCTGGGGATTCTTTTGCCTAATTTACGGCACCAGTCCAGTGCGGCTAGGACATCTTCAGATATATTCTTTGTTTTAAAAGCAGCTAAACACAGCTGGAGCCCATATCCTGGACCAGTCTCTGTGCCTTGGCTCATGAAGTTTTGACTCCAGCTGCAGTCCACACTTTATGAATCTCTCCAAAAATGCTTTGTTTCGCAATCCTCTGAAGGCCGTGTTCGTCCCGCCTGCTTGTGAACATTTTTGGACCACGCTGTTTCCTTCCACTCAACTTTCCACCAGTATTGTTGTTTTCCATAACTCACTCTGATCTAAAGGCATAGCGTTGTCCCAGGGCTAAGTGTGGGGGTGGAGCTTAGTGGGGCTGTGGTCAGGACAAGGGAAAGTAACATTTTGAAACATGGAGTGACCAGGGCAACATCTGGTGGGTGCCAAGAGTCGGTCTTTTGAGGTGGAGGATTTTTCACCCCCCTCATCACCGGAGGTTGAGGGAGGCTTTGGGGAGGCTTCATTTTGAGCTGCTGGCTAAAGGTGCTGACTCAACGATGTCTGAAGCCGGTGCTGCTGAGGCAGTGGAGGACAGGATGGGTTCATGTACAAGCCTCCAGAACTAAGGCAACCCATTACACTACACTTTCTTCTCACCTTAGACAAAAGTATAAAATCTATTTCTATAAATCGCTAACCTAAAAATCGATAGAAGAATTGAAAAGCTCACTATTCCAACTCGCTATGGAGGAACGTAAGAGACGGAGATGCTTCTCTACAGTGGCAGAGCTACTGACGTCAGCTTTTCTTAATCATGAAGATTATTCAGAAACTTTATTTACGGTTAAGTCCTTCTACCATGTAAAACAGCCAGCTTCTTTAGCAATGAGTGTCTATTGCTCATCATCCTTGTGGCTGGTGTCTGACTGTCAAGTCTTCCCCATGATGGCTTAGCATTTCTGTATTAAAACAATCATTGATCAGATATTTTTTTAAGTTTTCTGAAAAGCCAATTCATGCTTTTATTTGCTCTGAGCCGTAATAATCAAGACTGACAGAAACATATAACTGAAATATATCGCTCTTTGGGTAATGAATCCACTTTTTGAAATTTGTATTTTCATTATAACTACTTCCTTGAGATGCATTTGTAGAAAACTGTTTACTAAATACAAGAAAGACAAAAAGAAGATAGCAAACACAACTTGTGGGAATGTGAGAGCACAGAGAGGAAAGTTTTGAATGCGTGGATGACTGGAATAATCTAACAGCAGCAGAAATGGGCCATGGTGAAAAGAAGTTAAAGAGAATGAAACATTTTTTGGGGTGATATGTGAAAGAGGGCACAGACAATGACCCTAAGATGTCTGAGTGCAGAATGAGAGGGTCAAGGTCTAAGGAACAGATAACCAAGACTAAGAAATAATAAGCCCAAAATAGTAGAATCCAATCCAAAAGTGGCCAACCATTTGAAACACACTTTTGTCATGAATATCAAACTCTGAGCGCCCTGAGGGAGGGAGTCCTAATTAGTGAGAGCACAAAAGAGGAAGCTAAGACAGAGATTCAGAGAAGCAATGCTGGAAAATTAAGTATAAGAGAGCTAAAAACTGAGATACTGAGACAGAGAGGAGGCTGAGTGAGCAAGAGAGGGAAGGAAAGAGATCGGTACGCAGAAGGAGGGAGCCAATACATCACAGTGACCCTGACAGGCTACTTATTTAGCTGACAGACAGAGACACAGGAGCAGCAGCGATGATCTGTCTACGAGCGCCGCAGCGGGATGTGGGACATTTAATATGATGAGGGAGTGTGAAACGCAGGCATGGGGTTAGGGGACTCCACTAAAGATGAAGTCTTGACAGAAAGTTTGCAGAATTTTATAGAAACTAAAGAAAAGACAACCGCGTCAGCATCCTCTGATTCACACTCTATGAAAGCATTGTTAGTCTGGGATGCCTCATGCCAATCAGACTACATGGAAAGTGCACAGGACCTCGGTGCATCTTGTTGATTATGACAGCGTACGGCAGGCTGCTGACATGGACAGAGTAGATGGGGGACAAAAACAACTCATAAAAATCCAACAACTAATCCATCATCCAGCACATCGCACCTATCGCTAAATGAACCGAATGTGAGTCTTTTTTCCTGCAAGGAAAATGTCTTTTAACGTTAAAAAAACAAAGCTCAGCTGTCATTACCCATCAAGAGATTGTCTGTGTTTCTTTTTTGGCAAAACAGTCGCTGCACAGCTGTGTCCAGACTCCAAATAATACTCTTGTGAACCTTACAGAGGAGATAAAGGGAGAATTAGAGAGAGAGAGAGAAAGAAAAAAATATGTGTGAGTCAATCAAAGATATGGCAAGACTAAGGTCAAAACTGTAGCATTCAAGAATGTTTCACTCCTGCATTGTGAAAAGCAGCTTCATGCTGGGATACATATCAAATAAATATAATTGTTCCATATTGTGCACCTGCACACAGCTCTTTACTCAGTTTTGCTGTGTCTCGAGTGTTTTGCCCTTGACTGCTCCTTTATTGCGTGAAGTTCAACCCTGGGGTTGTGATAAGAGCCAAGCTGAGCTGCGGTGTGTACCTGAGCGGAGTGAATGCCCTGCAAGGTAATGAGGGTGGATAGGAGTAGATGGCCGCAGCACAGCAGAGCCAAAGGAGGACAGGCAGACGGAGGGGGGGACGGAGCAGCGGAGGAGGAGGAGGAGATGACTGTCTGCAGCTGGTCCATCAGCCCACTGTTGGAGAGCAGCATGGAGACAGCTGGGAAGGAGAAAGCACCGTGACCTTAAATAATTATGGGATTTGTCATTTGAACATTTTCTGTAAGCGGCCTTTTTCACTGATGGAAAAAAACTCTAAAATTACTTTTTATTTCCCCCAAATTAGAGCAAAGGGGGATTTTATATCATGACATTTAACTGCTAGGAACATGAACAACCGCTAACAGACCACTTGCTTTGAGCCCCCGGCTCACCAGTCTGCATTACTAGTTGAGACTGTTTAGTATATTAGTAGGCACCGATTTTACAGAGGCAGACAAACTGGGCCTTTCCCATTTTCTGCTGACGACAATGCAGGGAAGAATAAAAAAATCTATCAACATAATCAGGGTCTTGACGTGTTTGTCATTTCAAATTTCCATACTTAGCCAGGCTTTAAATTTAGTTCCCGATCCTTTTTAGCCTGTTTTACAGAGTAAATACAAAACTTCACTATGAATTTTTGCCTGATATTTGTATTTTTCCTCATTTCACTACTAATTTAGTCTTTTTTAGAGCTCCACAACATAAAATAAGGTAAACTATTAAATTACTGGTTGGAATGTAACAAAACAGGTTAAAAGCCATAAGGGTTGAATACTATTGCAAGGCACTGTATCTGAATTTTGTGTCTTCGGCACAGGAGTTCCTCAGGGTGAAGCAAGTGCTAACAGAAAGTAGAGTCCTGAAAGTCCTGAAGTTATCTAGCTCCACAAAGCTAGATGACTGAACACCTAATTCTGGACTGTACAGATTCAGCCTGGAAGCAAAATCAGAATGGCTGTCAGGGCTAATGTCTCCTCGGTAAAGCTTTGTGACAAAATTCACCAGTTTCCAGTAGAGAGAATCTCAATGTGTCTTCACACGTTTGAACACAGAGCAGATGATGCTCTGAAACAACTAATCTTGGATCAGTTTTCTAATTTGTTCTGATAATGTGAAAGGAAAGGGGTTAACCATCATATTAAAGCTATAAATAGGGATGGGTACCAAAACCAGGTATCAAAATGGCCCCGGGGCCGGTCTTTGTGGACCAACACGCTTGAACCTCATCGGTCCTCTTAATGGTTTAAGGCACTGTGGGACTCTGTGCCGCGCCGCACTGCAGACTGTGCTCATACTGTCAGTGGCGTGGACTCCGTGCTGACGTCCACGGACGTATGTGGGGCTTTAGGTCGTATTCAGCTTTTCAGGGAAACTCCAACTCAAACAACATTTTATTACCAGTAAGCTGTAGACCCGCAGAGGGGACCGTTAATAGGGGTTAACGTTCTGCTCTCACTTCTTCTTCACTCTCATCCAACGTAAGGAATGGTTCCCCGCTCGCTGATAAAGGTACCACGGCAGAGCAAACAAAAAGGTCCAAAGTTTGGCTTTACTTTTCAAAAATAGTTGTCGACAATGCACGCTGCCATTACTGCAATAACAGCTTTGCCTGCAAAGGCGGAAACGCAAGTAATCTGATAAAACACATCGCGAAAGTGCCTCACATCCAAACAGAAAGATGCAGTGTTTGATCCGCGAGTGCAACAGCAAGCTCTGCCTCTTAATCAGAAACAGCTGGTATGTACGTATGCACGCAAAGAAAACACACGAAGCAATGAAATAAGTTTGTCTTCATTCCTGTAATTAATATGTGCATGATGTTTTAATCATGACGATGTGTAGGCTAATAAATTATTTGTACATTTCATAAGGAGCTTCTAGACGGCCCAAAAGGGCAACGTCTTCTATTTTGGACAGGATAGATTCTTTACTAATACTAACAATTATACAACATTATTTAAGTTAATTTTCAAAGTTTTGTGTGTCATTATTTGTTTTTTCACCCTTTTGTTTGATAAAAAAAAAGGTATCGATAAAGTACAGGATGGATATGGAGTATCGTTAAGAGTACTATCTATAAACCCTTAATGATACCCATTCCTATACGTGTGGTTGGGCAACAATACCCAATATTAACTGGAGATCCGGGAGAATTTCTTTTTAAATCATAAATGTCCAAAGCAGACTAAAATATGACATTAAAGTCTCACTCACTACAAACTACATGACAGCATTAACATGAAGCGATACAGTGATCATTTCTAATTTCAGCTATGCAACGCTGTGAGGGGAATGTTACGTAAAACATACTGTCGGCTCTGAATACATTGAATAATTATTTTTTAGTCCATCAGGAAATGCTTTACCCGCTATATATTCAATTTCAATTCAGTTTTATTTATATAGCGCCAATTCGCAACACATGCCATCTCAGTGCACTTTACAAAGTCAAATTCAATTAAATTATCCAGACAGATTGGTCAAAAAGTCTCCTCTCTAAGGGAACCCAGTAGATTGTATCAAGTCTTGACAAGCAGCATTCACTCCTCCTGAAAGAGCGTAGAGCTACAGGGAGAGTCGTCTGCATTGTTGATGGCTTTGCAGAAATCCCTCATACTGAGCATGCATGACGCGACAGTGGAGAGGAAAACTCCCCTTTAACAGGAAGAAACAACATAATATCTGCATATTCTAAGATGATAAACATTAAATAAATGTTGTAATTTTGCATCCTGATACGAGAGTCTAACTTCATACTAACCTTGAGTAAATACACCCCAGTAATAAGACTACATTTTAAAATTAAAGTGTTTGAGATAATCTAATGGTTTAAAGCATTGCAAAACCACAGATGGTCCAATTACTGCTAAATAATGCTATCAGAGCCTTTCTTTCTTGTCATATTGATGCACAAAATATGTAATAAACATCTGATAAATGTTATGTTGTGAATATTATCAATAATTATCATTCAGTTCTTTACAGAGTAAGGAGCAACACGCTGATTAGTTGGTTAGTTGCGATAAATGTAATTTCAAAACAGTGTTACTTTAACTAGAGAGATGTATGGCACTCTTTAGTTTCCATACCATGAATGACTGGCTGGACTTACTTTCCCAACAGCCTAATGTGGCTTTGTTCTAAACAAGGGAATGGTTTTGTAGCCTTCTTTAAGCCAACTGAACAGCAGTGCAAAGCAACAGGTGTAAGAGTTTCTCCAAATTAAAGCAATAGTTGGTAATCCTGTTAAGAAATACTTTTTGTTATACTGGGTAAAATCATCCTTTCACCACGAAAGCAGTTAATACATTATGCATTCACAGATAGAAGGTTAAAAAAAAAAATAATCGACCTCTGTGGGAGCTCTAAAAACTAACCAATCCCTGTCGTTTGATCCGAAGGGCAGGGATTGGTCCACATACAAGTTTATGAGAAGAAGAGGAAGGCCTCAGTGGAAAGAAATGAGACCAGAGAGGATTTGGGAGATTTTTTCCCCGCTTAGGAGCGGAAGAGCAGGGTAAGATGGTCTTCCACATGCGCAATAATCCTAAAAGGGACTTGGGGAAACATCCGGAAAAATTGCAGACTCAACCTCTAAAACACAGGTTACTCCTGCTCTTTTTCTGGGATCTCATTAAAAAGACTTTCAAACCCTAGGAACAGTATGACGACGTCCTTTTGCAGTTTTTAGTTAAAATAAATTTTAAAGATCGCATGAAAAACCTTGATGCCATACCGGCAACATAAGCTTATCAAAAATTATGCCACAGCAAATCTGAGCTGTATTCAAAGCAAAAGATTGTCCAACAGTAATTTAGTATGTATATAGCTTTGTTTTATCAAGGCACCAAATACTACCCTAAATTTTTATTTTCTCAAAGAGGAATCTGGTGCTATCCCTGCACACTATACCATAGTTTTACCAAACACTGACTGGTCTCAGGCTGAAATCACAGGAATTCACCTCACATGAAGCAGAGAGAATATAGATAGGCTGCAGGAGCAGAAACACTTTCATATTACTAGAAACATAATAAGATTTACCCTCCCAGATGGATGGCAGCTCTCTTGTTAGCAGCACCACCCTATTAACCACAAGCGTGCTCATTGCTGACCTCTGCTGAGTAATTTCCATGGGGCCATGAGCAGCCGGTGTAACCAATCACACATTGCCTCTCTAATAGGAGGCAGGGACACTGTGGGAAAAAAGATTTTTTTAACACATTTTTTTTTGTATTATAAACACATGATTAAATTGGTTGGGTTTGATTGAGCTGCTCTGCAAATCAAGTAGATGAACTGTTCAAAGCTGAGGTACTAATTACTGTTTGTGTGACTGAGTTTTAGGAAATTACTGACACAATGTTTTTCTTCTGAAATCTTTATGCAGCAACTGAGGATAATCCCAAAAGCTTGTTTAGTCTAATTTGATGTTTACTTATGTCTACTAAGCCTTTTGTCAGTAAGGATTAGGATTTTAAATATTTAGCATAAAAAAACAAGTTTTATTTGTGTTAATGGAGTAATACTAAGTAAGATATTTACTGTAAAATCAACCTAAATCATAACAACGCAGCTAGGATTCTTCCAACAAGCTGGACATATCCTGGGCATGCAAAGAGTAAAATCATACTTTCAAACAATTCTGTACAATATTAATATTGCACACAATGATATAAGTACAGCTAAAAAATTGACTAACATTGAAAATGTTTACGATTTATTTAATTCAGAAAGTGAAGCCCATAAGTTTTATAGAGTTATTACACATATAGTGAAATATTTCACACATTTCTATCCTGTAAGATAAAATTAGAATATTGTGAAAAGGTTATTGCATATTCATAAATAGTTGAGTGGAAGGAAAAAGTGTACCAGCAACAGGGGATCACCAAAGCCTTGAGAGGATTGTCAAGGAAAGTCCATTCAAGAATTTGGAGGGAACTTCACAAGGAGTGAACTGAAGCTGGAGTCGGAGTGCAGACGAATCCTTTGCACTGATTTTCTTACCTAGGCTAAGGAGAAAAAGAGCTAAACTGAACTGGACCTAGTGGTCCAAAGTCCTCTTTTCAGGTGAAACAAAATTCTACATGTGATTTAGAAATCAAGGTCCCACAGTCATGAAGGAGGAGGAGAGAGGCACAGAATCCTGAAATCCAGTGTGAAGTTTCCAGTCAGTGATGACTCTTAAGGCCCATTCATACCTCACGTAAAAGACGGATACGGATACGTGTGGAGTGTTTCATACGTTCTAACCGTCGATTTCGTCCGTACTTTGACACGAAAATTGGGAGCTTACGCTTACGGACGAAACGGATCAATACGGAGCAATAATACCGGAAACGGTGGGGGCGCTATTGAGTTTGTAGTACAAAATGTCAACAAAATCACGAAGAAGGTTATAATTCTGGGCTTTAAACAATGGCGGGATTCGAGGAACAACTTGCGGAGCTTGTCCGCAACTACCCACATATATGATGTGTCGTGTCCGGGGCACAGGGACAAACAAAAAGTTTACTTACGGAGCAAATACAACAAAATCACGTATTGGACCGTCGCCATGTTTGATCAGTGACGAATCATTGGCGCTCAGCACTGCCACCTAGAGGAAATATTGGTTATTGCGCACCTCAACGGACGGAGGTATGAAGGAGTCAACGGATGGAACGTACGGACAGAAATACGGACGTGCAGGCCAAACGTAGGGTATGAATGGGCCTTTAGGTGTGTATCTGAAGCTCAGAGCCGCCGCAGCCACCTATCAGGAAATCTGATTTCAGAGGCTGGTTCTGACTTATATTTCCAGCAGGACTTGGTACCGGCCCACACTGCCAAACGTACCAAACACTGGTTCTGCGACCATAGTGTTACTGTGCTTGATTAGTCAGCAAACTGGCCTGACCAGAACCCCACAGAGAATCTACGGATTATTGTCAAGTGGGACGATTAGAGACACCAGAACCAACAATGCAGATGACAAAAAGGACTCAGTAGTTGGTATCTCCATCACTGTCATTGATTATTTTGAACGATTTGGTTAGTCAAGAAAGCTTCACAAAGGGAATCTGTGGACTGGAATTGAGGTTCTGTAACCATCCCTAAATGTGCCCAATGACATTTTGATCACATGCAGGGCTCTCCGAAGAAGAGCCGTCAACCACAGTGCTGATCTCCTCTACATATAGGAAATGTATCGTTATCGCATTATCACTGGATTTAATATGCATCTGGCAGAGAACTGCATAGAATGTGATCAGTATAAGCAAATTATATAGCCCTTATTAAATTTAAGGTTTATAAGGCAAAGAGGGGTTAAGGTGGTCCACATATTAAGAAGCTACAAGTAAAGGCTGGTTCACACGCCAGTATTTTAAAATATTCGCCCGATTTTCAGAGCCTGAGAGACACCACCCGTAACGACAAAAAACCTTAGATAAAACAGCTTTGCTCGTACAGCGTGTGGTGTCACACACAAACAGATTTCACGCAGGAACATCTAAATATCAGACAGGAAATTTTGTGAATCCTCTCAAGATCGAACGTGAGTTCAGAGTAAATAAACATGGACGACGGGGAAGAATAATGACGCTAGTTTGTGTACTCATTTTAACGGGGGGGGGGGGGGGGACATTACAAAAAGAAAAGGCGTTATTTAAAGGAATGTAGACCGGGGGGGCTCTAGATTTGTTACCCTAAAATAAGGAGGTGAGTTGGGGTTTTCTCTCTCGGGGAATCCCTCACGGCGCTTTCTGATTGGCTACACGTCACATTCAACAGGCTGTATGCTCGTTTGTCCTCAGGGGGCACCGCACATGCTCGGATATTAGGGCAAGACAATCCAACACGTTGAATACCCCCTGTTTGAGGTCGGAGCGGTCCCGACGTTCTACCGAGTAGATCAGATCGCTCTTAACACACCACACATGGCAGGAATATCTCTTAGGATTACCTTAAGAGGCGCTGATAGTGGGCACCTCTCAGAAGGGGGAGATCGGGGCAAAAATCAGGCTAAAAACCCTGCTGTGTGAGCCAACCTTTAGTTTCAGTGTCAAAACAACCTTTTTGTCAGTATCTGGGCTCTATATCTGCTATGAACCCACAGCAGAAAGACGTGGAAAAAAGGACTCGGATCATGACGGGGGGCTCCTCTACGGTGGTGGATAGAAAACGTGTCCAGTAAGATCACCGTGTCATGCCAGTAATACTTGGACCAATCAGGATCGCCCAGATTATTATTTTTCTCCTCAAAGACTAAAACTTTCTCCCACCTTTTGATGTTTCACTTTCGGTGCTCTCATTGAAAGTCCTAAGGGGAGAGTTGTGGCGTGAGACATGGCCTTTGAAGCCATTTTTT
Organism: Fundulus heteroclitus; assembly: GCF_011125445.2. Classification (NCBI taxonomy): domain Eukaryota; kingdom Metazoa; phylum Chordata; class Actinopteri; order Cyprinodontiformes; family Fundulidae; genus Fundulus; species Fundulus heteroclitus. The sequence continues at coordinate 28,562,325 of NC_046376.1, read as the reverse complement.
TTGTTCGTTAAGCTCTTCTCTCACAGATTCCACGTTATGGTTACTAGGCTGCAGGCAGCATCAGTAAAGCTCTTGATTTGGGGCGAGGATCTGCCAGCGCCTTCATGGACAGCCTGTCATATCCTCTAGTTCCGTGCAGGTTTTTTTTTTTTTTTGTACATCTACCACCTGACGTTTTTGTCTTATAACTCTCAGGATGAGTTAGATTAAAATCATTGTCTTACTGAGTCTGACCTCTGCAGTGGAGAATCACTGTAAAAGGCCTTGTTTGTGCAGCTCAACAATACAGCCAATGGAAGCCATTTCCCCCCCTTCCCATCAGGGGTTCATGTGTTTAATGCAATAATTTTTCAACTTTATTTCTTTGTCTCTTGTGGTTATTTTATTTGATTAATTTTTTTTTTTACATTCTGAAGCTCTACTTACTATCTGAGTATACGCCACCGGCACAAAACATGAATACTTGTGAATCCTTTTGATCAGGAGCAAAAATAGGCAGTGTGAATAAATGATGCAATGTTCAGAAGAACGGCTGATAGATAAATCTACACCAGAAGAAGTAAAAGGGTGTCTAACCTCTGTCGCTGCTGTGCGCTGGGGACAGACTCAGGCAACACTGCAAGAAGTTGAAGGCAGGCAGCAGGCTCTCTGTGTCAGTCGGCTTCAGCATCCCACCTATACTACTCACTGACACACAGTCACACACGCACAAACACTATCTGAGCACTGGTAGGTGAAATTAAGGCAAGGTAAATTAAGCTCAAGGTTTTAGAGGCCAGGCTTTGGTTTGCTTAATGAGATTGGTAATCTTCTAGATGGATTTCTCCTCTGCATATTAAAAGAATGAGTGCAATTCTGTTTGTTACACTCAAACATAAATGCATTTAATGGGAAACAAAAACTGTGAAACAAACCACGGGTGACAAAAGAGCCACACTAGTGCCAGAGTTTCAGTCTCTACGAAAGCCTGTATATCTCTTCAACTTGTTCACATTTTGTCACATGACAACAACACACTACTACATGTCTTATAAGGATTTTGTGTAACAAGCCAGAACAAAGTATCACATAAGTCTAAATTTAGAGATATTTTTGGATTTAAATTAGGGTTGTCATGGTACTGAAATTTCAAACTCGCAACAATTATAAGGAAAGTTTTGCATTAAATTTTTGTAACCGAGGCAACTTTTTTTTAAAAAAGGCAAAGGGTTCATTCTGATAAAGAGCAGAGAATACAACCAATTACAGTATGACAATATTTTAGCGGAAAAAAAACAAAATTATGAGGCAATTCAGCACCGATTTAGAAAAATATATATCATTTAAATGTGTCGCTACACTGAATGAGTGTTTATATCCTTTACTGAATTATAAAGCTCTAACTGTTTTATTTTAATTGCTTATTTTTAGTGTGTGTCACTTTGCTGCTGATACAATAGTGGACAAAGAAAACCTTTTTCTTTACTATTCTAAAAGATTTTTTATGATATAAAAATTGTGTTTTATTTATTTTTATTTTAGATAGCTTTTTTTGGTGTTCAACTAGAGTCAACGGGTTGCAACAGGTTCTGACTTATTTTTGCTCAATCCAGGTTAACATTTACTCGTTTTATTAGTGGCAACATTAGCTGCTGATTGCTTTACCACTGAGCAGAGGAGTAATAGAGGGGAGCAGCGGGGTCATTTTGCTGTTTAGCAGCGGATGGAGCTGTCTGATGAGGGACATTTTCCTGTATTAATTTGTTCCCACACTAGATTAGAGTGTCGTGAGCACCAACTACACACTGGGGAGACTCATCTCCATGGCGGAACGCAGACATAACACCATAATGGCGCACTCAGTACGTTGCTAATAGTTAAACAGATAACATAAAGTAAAGCCATCTAATATATATAAAGCTAGCTCAAGGTCAGTGTAACGTATCCATGAACATCAGTTTTCCTGTCTTTCCACAGATTCTCATTCAGATTTAGGTTCTGGACTTTTGACTGAACCATTCTAACACATGAATATACTTTGATCGTCCTCCAGCTGGTCGATGAACCTTAACCCCAGCCTAAGTAAAAGAAATCTCAAACAGCAGGACGCTCTGTGTTTAGCGCCACCCGATTTTCTGCTCTGACCAACTTCCCTGTCTGAACCAAAGGAGCATTCAAAAAGTACAATGTTAGTTCTCTGCCACAAATAGCAGGGTTTCCACCACCGTATTACAAGCTTGGCGGGCCACTAGGGATTAATCACTTAAAATGGTTTACTTTTGACCTTTGAAACAATGCTAGGCTAATGTGTTTTGGGTAGTGTTTTTAGGTTGTGACAAACTTTATTTCCATAAGGAATTTGTACACCGATGGGACATTAATGTTTGTGTTTTCCGATCAGCTCATTACAACAAAATATAGCTTAAAAGTATTTTTAAATGAGCGGCGAATGTCTACTAGCGTTAGCCGCTATTAGCCTCTCTAATAACTTGCTAATACCCTAGTTAAACATGACCAAGGCTTGTTTAAACACAATGCTTGTTTTTGTTTAGCTCCACCATCGTCTGATAGTGCTACGAGCATTAATACAGCCTTAATAGGGAACATTAATGTCGAATTAATGGTGTTTTGTGTAACTTTAAGATGACTGCCAGCTACAGTGCCCTCTAGCTTCCTAAATTACCAATTTGAGTCTTGATTAATTTTAGGAGAAATAATTATATTAATTAAAATCAAGTGCCCTAAAGGTTATTGATTTTCATTTAGCAAATCATATTGTTTTTACTTCAAAATTCACAATTCTGTGTGAATATTATCAATATTGCACAAAAATCCTGATGAATTACTCTAAAAATGGTGGATATAACAGCAAAATGTGAAAAAGTATAAGAGGTATACTTTATATTTTCAGTCATATATTTGTTCATTTACTTGTGCAAGATACGGTATATGAAGATCTCAATGTTTAAAGAAAAAAAACTAGTTCAGTATTCTTCTAGTGTATTTCTGAGAATGTGTATCTGAAACAGAAAATGTTGTGCTCAATTGTAGAGCTAGAGTAGGGAGTGTGTTTAGAAGATGCAGACAGGCTACATAAAAGTGACGACGACAGTCTTCAACGGCTCATTTCCATCTCACCGTGGTAGAGCAGCTTGAAGTGCACTCCTTCCATATTACTGTAGATGGAAGGTGAGGACGGGTCACTGGTCTGCGTCAGACAAAGCAGCTTCAGCACCACGGGGAGTGACTTGGCTGCTTGACAAAGACGGGAAAAACACAAAGCATAAAAATAATGAGAAAGCTGTGTAATTTTTAGAAAGACAGGGGACCAGTGTAGCTCAAACACTTCCAGTTCTCATCTAGAATTAGCATAAACTCATTAGTTATTCCAAGGAAAGATGTTCCCAGAGCATTTCTCCAACAATAAAAACACATAATCTGTTTTAAACTAAGAGGTAAGTAAAAGTTTTCCACACGAAGCAGGGGGGCTGGCAATCGCTTCTGGATTTAATCACGGTCTGCTTTGCAGCCAAGGGATGCAACATTGCTCAGCAGAATCAAGTAAAGGCAAGAAGACGTAGCAGTAAGTGCACTCTATTTTCATTTTAGAAAACTTTCACTAACAATACTTTGCATCCTAATCCAGGGTGCAGGAAGAAAGCAACCCTGAGAGTTGTGAGGTAAAAGGAGATTTATACAGGAAAGACAAGTCAATTCCTATTGCTGTAGTGCCTTGCACCAAAATAGCTTCCCTCAAGATGCAGCCACATGGGAGCTTAAATGGAGCATATATTAATGCAAATTACATTGAACTATACTTGAAGATGTGCAAAGATAGCAATCTTTAATTCCCTGAGGACGTTAAATGAGCAGAGAGCAGTCGGAGGCTAACCACAGCAACAGTTATGGAAACCCCAGCTGGCACGCCAGGGTTTTGCCCTTAAGCTGTTCTCATTAACCTGGTCAAGTACAGAGTCAGGAGAACACCATCCAACAGACATCACCGCCAATAAGCATCACAACATGCTGTATGTATCTGTCAAATGGAAACTTTAGACTTTAACACAGCTGGAGGACCTTCAGTGACAATAAAAAAGGCTCTTTGGCTTGTACATTCATTAGCATTTGGTAAACATCTCCAATGTGATCATTTCTCATTTATACCGTATTAAGATTCAAACCATATTTTGGTATTTGGTGCTCAGAACACAACATAAAAAAAGATTCCTGCTCCAGTGACGCAGAGACTGTGCAGCTTGCTGAAAATGTCAAGGAGGTGTGCATTAATTACAATTACCTTCTCTACAGCGTTCGTTTGCTTCCATGAAATTTATTTTCTGTATTTGCAAATCGATATTTCAGAGGAAATACAAGGTTTCTCGAGGTTTCTGTCGATGATGAATAGAGAGCACGACAGAGTCGACTCATGTTAAACAGATCTGACACAAGGTACACATTGCCTTGTAGCTTTCGCTGACGTCTGATGTGATCCACTGTTGTATGCATCAAAACGAGGTTGTGCTTTTTAAATCGTGAAGTATTGGAATACTATTACAAGTTCCTTTCTCTCAAACGCACAGTGTAGACAAATAAAAATCCCTTGCCTGAAAGCAACTGTAGGCAGAGCAATACTAAATCAATATGGCAGCTCTATCTAAGTAAACAAGTTTCTTACATCACTTTGCTGTCGGAGGAGAATCCATTTTATATATAACTGAAACTGATGGTGTTCTGGTCCAACATCAGTCAGGAAAGTGTTCAGGCAACGGTTTTAAACAAAATGAATCACGTTTTCTGAAGAGGCTTCAGCTTTTTTTATTCTTCTTAGCAGAAGAAGGTTTGGCAAAAAAGAGCTAAATTTCAGAAGCAAATCTGGCTTTTTGGAGAGAGTTTATTGATAATACCAAGCATTAAAAATATTCATGGGTTTTTGAAATGTTCTTTTCACAGCAGCCTCGAAATGCATTACGGTTAAGTGGATAAGTTGTATTTGAAAAGTAAGACAACTGTACCAAATGGAGAAAATAACATATCTGTTAAGACTTCAAAAAGCCACCTTTTTGAAGTCTACGATGGAGCCGGATAGAAGCCTTACTCGGGTATGGATACAATTAGCACATCAAGTGGATCGCTCCCCTCTGGTTTTATGATGATGCCGAAGTCGCATGGAACTGGAAAATGCTGTGTTGAGATGTATACTTTATTAAAAATCTCTATAGTGTTCCAGTTTGTATTAGTCATATTTGCTGTAAACCTGTGTGCATTACTTTGTTGTTAAAAATTTTAATAAAATCTAAGTTTTATTTTATATATATATATATATATATATATATATATATATATATATAGTAAATGTTTTGTTTCTGTATTTTTTTGTTTTTTTATTTTACTGTCTGACATTGACTCAAACTAAACGTTTGATTCGCATCTCTGTCAATAAAGCATCCTCTCTATGTTGATCTTTTCTTCTGTGGACAGTCAGATTTCAAGATGTCAGATTCATCGGATAAATTAGCAGGACTCCAGTCCTCTTGCAGCGCTATCCTGGTACTTCCTGTACAATATTAGTCTCACTTTGCTGCTTTTCTTGAACAGAAATCTTTGGTGCCCTTCATGACATCAGGTCAGTTTCTCAAAGTCTTCACTGCTCTGTGTAAGCAAGAACCTCCATTTCTGAGAAAGCTGTGCAACGGTGGAAACCCAGTCCTTCAGCTGAAACCTCTTAAAGGTGCATAGCCACGTAATTTGGCTTTTTTGAAATGTATATGTTTGTAACTCACTCTGGTTGCATACGAAGTTTTTATGAAAGATCACGTCCTGCTGCTGTATTAGTTGTCTGTCAGATGTGACCATAGAGTTGATTGATGTGAGTAAACATTCTAATAAGGGACTCTTAAAGCTGCTGTTAGATTGGTGTATTTAATTAATACCAGTTGGCCTTTGATCACGATGAGCTGCCACTTTATTGTCAGGTATTGCAGAGGGTCAGGCTCGGTCCGGCATTATTTATAAGTGATTTATTAGTTAAACTTATAAGACTACTCCATGACGTTGTGCGACGTGGATTTAATAATAATAATCTTTGGTACGACGTCAAGTTTGACATGTCCACATTGTGCTATCACTGTTTACTGCTGTATCACTTACAGCGTACAACAATTAGCAACTTTATTGGATTTACTGGATTTATTAATAAAAAATAAGCTTTTTTTGGCCGCACGTGCCACTCTTCAATCAAAAATCCATCCAAAACAAAACCACAATCAAATAAGTTTAATATAAACTAGTCCAGTAATAAATTAAATAGTTTTCTTTGGATGAATCAGTTTAATAAAACATCAATGCAATAATAATTCTTTAAAAATAATTTAAAAAATAGATTTTTTCCACTTTAGCGTATCAAAATTCACTGCAGGCACAAGTAAAAAATGTACTGGGGTCCAAATTACTTATCAGTCTTGCTCTAGGCTACCAGAATAATGAAAGCGGTCACTGGTTTGTCACCATCAGACCTGCACACAGCTAGCGTTTCTAAATGTCTGACGCTGTCTGATACTGATCTCATGTCATCTTTGGTCGAAACACACCAACAACAGCCGTCCTAGAACCTGTCTCACTTTGTGATGTAAGACTCAGAGCCACGACCAAAGAGTTCTCCAGGATTTTTCTAAAGTCCTCATCTTTCGTCTGCAACGGCTGAAAATGGCACAGTGTGTCCCGGGCAGAAGAAGATGATGACACTGGCCGGGCTTTTGTGGGTACCCTGAAGCTTTCCTCACAGCAAACGATCCTCCATCCTTAATGTTCTTGGTACCACGATGAATAGCAATCTTGCTAGAAAAAAAAACTAGACTTGCCTTTGAGGCATTTTTGATGCAAAGCAATGATGACAGGACACGTTTCCTTGGGGGTAATCATGGTTGACAACAGAAAAATTAATCTCCTCTTCCAGCTCAGTCAGAAACGTCAGCGAGACATCAGCTGACCCAGCCCCATCAGCGCTTCCCCCCTGAGCTAATGATGGGATCACTGAGATGGTGGCAGCAGGTCATTCTGTGACAGAGTGAAAACAGGATCTTGGCAACTGACCGATTCAACATGTTTTTAATTAATTACATTTCATCTTGTTGTTGCGAACTGTGCCAGAAACATTGAAGCTGTGAAGTTTGTGGAAAACAGTCAGCCTCAAGTCTTTAGCCTTGACTGCAAACATTCTCAGCGTACTGTTTACCAGACGTAAACACATCCTTTGTCTCCTGCCTTTCGTCTGCTCCATCTAGAAACCACATCAGTGTGGATATGTGCACCTTCGCTTCCCAATGTCATAATTCTACTTAAAAAAAAACTACTTGACGTGTAGTTATGTTAGGAGTTTAAGTCTATGTCTATTTTTAACTGTTTCCTAATCAGTTAGGTAAGATAAAAATAAATATATCTTACAGAAGACATTTAGCCTGTATCTCTGATAAAAGATGTTGCCAGGGGAAATGATCCTATCAGCATAACTCAATGCAGCTCTTATTTTACGACTTTCTTTTCAGATTTGAAAATAATTCAGCTAAGTGCTTTCCATTAAGCTTTGCAAAAAAACACGTCGAGCCAAACTAACCTATTAAACCTTCGAGATTACTTTATAGCTGTGTTGCTGCCTCTGAAAGTCTCACTTGTAGGTTGTCTGTGTGTTGCCGTGTGTGTGTCTGTCGTTTTTCTCTCCTGCAGCCGCCACTCTGCTTTTAATTAATCATGGCTGCTATGGTATTATAAAAGTGCAGCAGAATCTGAGACATTTATATTTCCTTCTGACCTTACAGACATCTCTCCAGTTCTTATTGTCATGTGCACCTCACAGTCGCAGGACCCTTGTAATTATTTTGGAAAGATTTGTGGCCTCTGTGCGTTGTATCACATTTCTGTACGACACCCCACGCATACTCAGGTGCACGTTTAATTTCTGTCTTAATTTATTCAGGTCAGTGACTTCATTTTAATTATTAAATCACTGTGCAAACTTTTTCTGGCTCAAATTGCCAGAGTTTTTTTTTTTTTTTTTAAACCATTTTTAAACTATAAATTCAAACTTTACAACAAAATTGGGCCAGATATTGCTACAGAGTTCAGACTTTAAACACAGACTTACAAAACTCAGAATGGATGGATGGATTGATATAGCCTGGCCAGCGAGAATGACTTAAGCCCAATTTATGACAGGGTCAGTGTCAACAGGTTAGAACCAATCGGATAACTACGGATGTCTCTCCAATCATCTCTACCTTCTGTCACGGGAGAGGATCGTGCCTTTTTAGATGCCGCTATTACTCCGGAAAAAGTTTGGGCTGTAATTAAATCTATGTCAAACAGAAACGTCCAGGACCTGATGGGTTTCCATTGGAATGCTTTAAGTTATTTTGGCAGGATATTCAACCAATATTCATGCCCGCTGTTAATGACATTTTGAGTAATGGCATCCCCCCCCTGTGGAGACACGCCTCCATCAGTCTTCTTTTAAAACAAGGTAAAAGTCCCCTGGATTGTTCCTCCTTTAGACCTATTAGTTTGCTTAATGTTGATTAGAAAATTGTGGCAAAAGTGTTGGCCCGGAGATTTGAAAATATCCTCCCTAAAATAATAAACCCAGTTTATAAAAATGAGATATGGCACAGACAATATACGACGCGTTCTTAATGTTGTTCAGTACCTTAATACGCACAAAGAGTCAGCAGTAATTGTTTCCCTCTAGACAGAGAAGGCTTTTGACCGAGTTGAATGGCAGTTTCTTTTTCAGGTGTTACATAAATTCGGTCTGAGCCCAAATTTCATCAATCTGGTTAAAAGCTTTTATTCAGACTCAACAGCCTCAGTTAACACAAGTGGCTTGATATCTGAGGCCTTCAAGATTCATAGGGGTTGTAGGCAGGGGTGCCTCCTTTCACCCTTATTGTTTACATTGTTTATTGAACCTCTGATCGAGATTATCAGGACCAATCCAGATGTATCTGAAATAAATATAGCCGGTAGAAATCATGTTATTTCATTATTCGCAGATAATGTACTTCTTTATATGTGCAATCCTGAGAAACCAATTCCAGCTATTCTGGAATCAGTGGCTACGTTCAGTGCTTTGTCAGGATATAAAATCAACTTAGGAAAATCTGTCGCCACCCCTTTCAGCATCCAACCAGAAAGGTTCATGCAATCTCCTTTTCAAATGTCTATGAGAGGCTTCAAGTATCTGGATATTTTTGTTACACCTGATCTGAATAATCTTTTTGACTAAACTAATTACTCACCTTTAATTCAGAAGATAAAAAATGATTTAATAAAATGGGCTCCCCTGCCAACCTCTTTATTAAAGAGAATCAATACTATAAAAATTAACATTCGTCCGCGACTGAACTATTTATATCAAAATCTTCCCTGCTATTTATCCTACTGCACACTTCAAATCACTAAATTCTCATTTAGCTCGCTTTGTCTGGAACAACAAACACCTAAGAGTCAAGTTTTCTATATTAACTAAGCAGCTTTATTATTGGTCAGCACAACTTAAAATCATATCAAACTGGTTTATGAATAGAAAGAACTCTTTATGGTTAGATCTGAAATCCCGATCTTGTCTCCCCAGTAAACTTAATTGTCTTTTCTTTATAAGTGGTATAGATCAAATAGTCCATCTCAGAAGTAACTTCATTGTTTATTTTTTTGCTGGTCTGGTGAGATGTGAAGAAATATCTAAATCTCTTCTTGGTCACCGTTAACTTTGAACCCAGAGTTACCGGCAGAGTTTGGGAGCATTGGTTTGTCTGAATGGTCATCTAAGGGGCCGTCAAATATTATGGACATACTGGACTCTGATACTGTTAAACCCTTTGAACAAATTAAAGCCAATTTCAGTATTTCTAATAGAGATTTCTATAAATACCTACGGATCCGTCATTTTGTGAGCTCTCTCTGCAGGACAGGAAAATTACGCACAAAACAAAAGAGTTAAAGAATATTGTTATCATGACCACACAGATAAAAGAATGCTTCAAATAAACTTATCAAGCCTATGATATTCTAGCTCATGATGAGTGGATGTAAACTTTGCCTTGAAACTATGAGAAAGTCTTTCAGTGTTTGTTGAGCGGTGGAGCAACAAATACATTTTATCTGCAGCAATAAATTTCCCTGCAGGAAGGAACTCATTTCAACCTGACAGCGTGAGCATTAAGCCTGTCAGTTCAGTCCGCTGCCGTTTATGTGACGTAAATAAAAAGATGAACTACAGTTTGTCAGAGTAAATGTAAAATTATCTTTCCAAACTGGCACCAGTGCTGAAAGTTAACCAACATGTATCAGTTCTAATAGAAACATGAATAAAAAAAATCAGGATTCGTCTGTGATTGAAGCAGATTGACTTAAAATGAACAAATCTGTTACAACTTTATTACAGCAGAGCCAATTCCATTTCATTTAACTAGTTTGTTTTATGAATTGAATCTAATATATTTTTCATTATTATGTTCAATACACAGAAGCCAGTAAATGTTTGTTTATTGTGCTATGGCAGCTGGCTTCCTATTTCTATAGTGGCTGTATAAATCCTTGTGCCTATAACGTCAGATTAAGTTTCGTACCTGCTGCAGCGTGAGCTTGTCCCAGCCCATTAGCCATGTTGTCCACACTGATCCGCTGCAAAACTTGCAGCAGGGCTGGTCTAAGACTTGTGCACAAATCTGCCACAAACTCTCTTTGTCCAAGCAAAAGAGTCCTTAGCACATCCAGGACATGCTCTGCAAGAGGAGCTTCTCCGCTGACAGCCATGTCCTGCATCAACACAGACAACAGCGTTTGTGGTAACAGCATTTAAAAAAAACTACAAGGCAAAGAAGTTATGAACATGAAGCACAATATCTACAAAAGACTTGATAGAAGCCATGTTGTAGTTTTAAGGCTTAAGAACATTCAATCTGAATCAGAATGAATAATAATTAGAGGCTCTCACCAAGAGGGTAAGGATGACTTTTGGGTTCTTCTCCAAAAGAACCAGCAGCTCTGAGGTTTCTAAGTCTGGTTCCTGATCCTGCTGCTGTGTTTGGTTTTCTCTCTTTTCATCCCTCTTCTGCACATCTGCCTGCAAGCAGTAAAAAACAACTGTTTCATCACCTCTGATCACATCTGGAAAGATGTGAAAGTAAATCTAAAGCATCCAGCTACTTTGCTGTAGCTGTAATTAATGAATCTTGCTGGAGTGGTGATTATCTATAATATATAAATACCGTGTTCTGCCTTCCATCCGTCTGTGATTTATTGGCCAACCACAGCTCCAAAACGGAGGCTCCAAAAAGTTCTGCTAGTTCCGGATAGCGCCAGATGAAGTGGAGGAGTGCAGGGTGGTGACTGTAGAGGGAGGAGAAGCTCTGGCAGGAGGCGAGCGCCTTGCTGATGTAGTTCAAATGAGCCTTGAACAGGAGAGCAAAAGAAGTTTGATGAAACCAAAGAACTTTCTCCCAGATAAATGAACATGTCAGAGAAAGTGCTTTCAAACTGAGCTGAGTCAGAACCCTTCAGATCCAGCTGGATGTATAATTTAATATGTAACTCATTGATATGACATAATCTAATCTTGCAGAAAAACATTTACCTTTAAGCACTTTCAGAAAAGATGTTCAATGCTCTTTGAGAAGACGCAGCGCACATTTGGAGATAATGTTATTTGTTCTGCTTAGCTTTAGATAAACTATATTAAACAAGATTAATACTCTGGTGCTGTATCATCTAAAGCACAAGGAGGCTTTTGTGTAGAAAGATGGATAAGACCCGTTAATCTTGGATTAGGAGTATTCCATGACTTCCACTTTAATAGTCGAACATTAAATCCCAGAAAGCTTCATCTTCTGCTGATCTTTGTCTCTGTGCACAGGAAATCCATCAGTCAGGGTACTGTCGTACTGATAAAATCTCGACACATTAAAACAGCATTGGCTGCCATTACAGCTTTCACAAAGAAAGCAGCATGATTAAGAATTTCCTGTAGCATCTGAGCGCTGAGTCAGTGAATTAAAAAGATTAAAAGGGCCTATTTAAAACCGAGCCAAACTACTCACCATGACTTCACAATGCAGTTGTCAGAGTGAGACCCTGGCTAAGTAGCTAAAAATGCTGAAGATACAATTATTTTAGATCCCCTTAAGTTATATAGTACTTAAAGAGAGTATATCATTCAAATCTTTACTTCTTTGGTTATAAATACATATTCATATTCAAATCAATAGCTCTTTCATCGTCCTACAGTTAAAATATCTTATTCAATGCTTGTTGGAGAAAAGTAAATTATTCTGTAGTTCATAAACTTTTTTAAATTTAAGTTAAAATACTGCTGAAGTTGCTGTTCTTTGGGAGGGGGGGCTGAAAACCACCAGAGATTATATATTTAGCTTTAAATTAGCATAAATAGTCACAATTGAAATAGACCTATTTCTGCAGTCAATCATAAGCCGCTGAAAGCTGAAATTTGTCACAAATAAACGCACCAAAAGTAAAGCCCAGGATTTCCGCATCAGAAACAAAACCAGAACACCCCATGAAGTCTGAATTTTGACAGGAAGTGTTAGAGGTCTGTTGTGGGAAAGAATGATAACTGCTTCCCTAGTTACTTATTGAATAAAAGGAAACAGTGAGTCCATCAAGTTCCAGCACTTTATTGAGAACCAGAGCAGAGACAAAGTATTCACACCCCTAGCTAGGCCGCAGCCTGCTGCCTGTCTGCTCCCAGCCCTGCTCTCCTCCAAATCCGTCCCTACCTCCTCCTCACACTCAGACGTCCCCCTCAGACGTAACACTAACATCTCAAACCCAAACATTTACAGTCTCACACAGACAATATGCAAGCGTTGACCTTGATTAACCGGCGGAGAGTGAAGCCGTCTTCTCCCTGAGTGCCGCTGCTATGTTTTTGATGGAGCTATGTCAGGGTGATTTTAGGACCCAAAAGCTTTATTGTTTCTAGGGCTGTACGGTTTTGCCAAAGATCCAAATTGTGATCTATTTCAACCATAACTGGGATTTAATTTAGACTTTTCTCTACATTAGCCCAAGCAACAAAAATGCCCTGTAGATAAAGTTTTTTTTGTAAATGAGAGCTATTTAAAACAAGAAATGTAACTGTTTTTATTAATCAGAATATTATTATTCAAGAGAATAACTTTTAATTGAGTCGGACATCAATCCTTGTTAAACATATAGTGGAACCAACAAACACGTCTATATATTAAACAGTTTGACCAGTAAAGTTTCTGGTAAAAAGTATGATTATCTAAACTCTAAAACAAATAATAAAATTAGATTATCTCACTGCTGAGACTCTTCCCTTCCATGTAGAGCCAAACCCACTTTAAACACATTACTGACACCTAAAGGACGTGTCTCACCCATTAATTGTTACATAGCCAAAAATTGCAGATCTCTGTGATTTGGAAATTGCGTTTTTTTAAACTTGCGATTATATTGCAAATGCGATTAATTGTCCAAGCCCTAAATTTTTTAATTCATAAGGTCGTCGAGCAGCTACAAGTTGGGTATCAAATTTGGCTGCTGCACATATAAAACAGTAAAAGATGCAGAAATAATGCTTGTCTTTACTTCTGATGCTTTGAATCTCATCAATCCAGCAGCAAATATAGACATCCATCTATGAACATATTACTTTACTGTTTGAACACAATATGGAGAGAAATAAATTATTGTTTTACACCGCTAATGGTGGGTAACAACAGCAATGAGCAAATTCGACAAGTTTTCAGACTTCTAACTACGTCGCTCTCAACTAGGGATGCTCCACACAACGCTTCATTGAGTAGTTGAATAATAAAATACTGAAACAATGAAACAAATGTTTTAACTTCCTCACCCTGAAACACAATGTTGATTATGTGTCTATTTGCAGTGCTGCGAAGTTAGACTCTGTTCATACAAAACTACTCACTATGAGATTTTGTACAAGAGGACCCTCAACCCAACAGTAAAAGTTGCAGACAAAGAAAACAACCAGCATCTGGGGAAAAATGTGTTGCTCCAAACTGTTTTAGCAGCGAGGCTGTTAAGAAGTCGCTAGCAACACCTCCAACCACTCTAAAAGAAAGCTGTGGAATATTTTTTTAAGCATTTTTCATAATTGAAACCTTTGTACAGTTTTGATCCTGTGCAACATGACTTTAGCTCAAATGGACACGTGTGAGCAAAATGCAAAAACTGTCCTACTGGGACAGCTGAGCTGAGTTTTAGCGTCTAAATAATAGACATATAGGTAAACTCAATAAGATTGTTTAATGTTGTCTTCCTTGAATAAGTTTGTTTTCTACTTGATTAATGTCACATGATATGTGGAGAAACATTTAAAAATTATTCACTAAATTCTCATTTTTCTACAGAATCAGGACATTTGAAGAGGGGTGCGTAAACTTTTGAAAGCCACTGTATACCCTATTAGAGAATAAAGATTTTTTTCTAGTTTTTTTGTTTAGTATTATCAAAAAGCATGTAACAAAGCTAAACAGTAAACTCTCCTTTGATGATGAAGTGGTACTGTAGCTGTTATGGAGCCTTTTTGGGTTACAGGGTGCTGTTTTCTGTTCGCTGAAGCGATAATATTTACCTCGTCGAGACTGGGACTCCTGTCCTGGGTCACTGCCAGCAAGTAGAGGGCAGAGCGGAGAACAGAGCGGGGAATGACACAGTTGCCCTGCTCCTGCACCGACTGCAGCAGCACCATCACGCTGGAGAACACCGTCTGATCTGGGAGCAGCCTGGATTACACGGCCAACCACAGAAATCAGCTCTGCTTACCAACAAGTTCTGGAATATAACATCCATTTGCACTGATACGAGATCACAGAGAGTGTGTGTTACAATGAGACCACCTGCAGCTCTCTATGAGACAAAAAAAATAAGCAAAAGCACATTCAGTTAGCATAAATCAATCGAGAAAAAGATTAATCCGTAAACAGAGACAATGCCTAATTTCAGCTCTCCTATAAAAAGTAGATCTTCTACCAGTAAATGTTGGTGAGACCAAACAAAGACAAGGCAAGGCTTTCAATGCCCTACCCTGGAGGTAGAGCTAACCCACGGATCAACAGAAAGACATAAACTTTTAAAAAGACACAAAGTGTGTTACTGAGGGCATAAACTATCTACTTGAAAACACTGTTAGTGGCTGTAGCAGCCCCGCAGGAAAACGAATAGAAACGACTAAACAGACAAACGTGACCGAAGGTTATATTTCTCAACCTTTAATGTTACTCTGCAAACGTGAAGCAGATATTTCTAGTGAGTGCACCCTGCAATACTGCAACCCTGAAGCTAAAAAAAAAAAACGGCCCCGTTCAAGGACGGTGGATTAATAACATTTCCATTTATTTACCCTGCCTTCCAAAAGTATGTACACCCCTTGTGCTTTTCTAAATCTTGTGACACTCAAACAAATTTCAATGTATCTTAAAGGAATTTTAGGTGATAGACAAACACACAGCAGTGGATGACTAGGGAAAATGAAAGGTTGTTGATTTTTATTCATATAAATGAAAAACCCGAAAAGGGCAGTTTACAGTTGCACTCGCCTCTCCTGTACCCCTCAAAATAAAATCCAATACAACAAATTGCCTTGAAAAGTTTGATATTTTTTACCGATATCTGCAGATGAGACGTTTTGTAAGAGGTGAAGTGCGAGCCGCCAGAATCGACAAAGACTCCTGGATGGGTGTCGAAATGTTTTCAGAAGAACTGAGTTAAAGTGCGGTTGCCTCCGATTTAAGCCTGTATGCCGTTGCGATGACACGGATAACTGAGAATTTGCAGAGGCAGTTTGCTAGAGATAAGATAAAACCGGCAGCAGAATTAAGTAAACGGCTAAAGATAGAAGTATTATTTATTTATGGATTGGATAAAGGGCTGAAAAACATGAAAACAGACACAACTCTATATATGAAAATAAAACGAGAAAGAGGGATGAACTGACTTAACAGAGGAAGAATGGAAAAGCGTACGGGCATGCCAATGGAAATGCAGTGGCTCACATAGTTGGAGAAAATTCGAATGGAAAAGTATAACCAGATCTTTCATTGCTCCCTACCAGAAATCTCACTATAATACAAAGCGCTGTCAAAATGTTATTATTAGTGCTTATTGGCAGGAAATACATGGAGCAATACGATACCCTTTCAGGCGTCATCTGCCTTTTGAAAGGAAGTAAATAAGTAAAGCAAGTAAAATTGTATTTCTATAGCACCTTTCATAGACACTGATATCACAAAGTGCTTCACAGGAGCAAAAACAATTTAAAAACGCAAAACATGCTAAAGCAAATGCCTGTCTAAATAACAATGTCTCTAGATTGTTTCTGTGCAGCGTAGAGACAGCAGGAGAGCGTTGCAGTCTCAGAGCCACAACCTGAGAAGCACGATCGCTGCAATTTTTAAAACAGGTCTGAGATGCAACCAACAACATTTGACTCAATGACCTTTAAGTCCTAGATGGAGAAAAAGGCTTCAAAAGATCCTGTATATATTTAGGAGCCTGACTGAGGATTGCTCTGAAAGTTAAAACCCAAATTTTCAAATGTATCCTAAGGTGCACAGGTAACCAGTGCAGGGAGGTCAGAACAGAGTAAAATGTGCTCTTCTGTTTGTTTTAGTAAGCAGCGTTGCTGCTGGAGCATTATTGCACAGACTGAAGATGGACCGAGGAGGATTTATTTAAAACTGTTAAAAAGGTCTGTGACATAAATGCTCTTTATTTTGAAATATTCCTTAAATAATAAAAGTTAGGAACTAGTAATTTAGGATGATTGTCAAAGGATAGGGAAAAAATGACACCCAGGTTTCAGAGAATCCTTTTCACAGTTGGAGTTAAAGAAGCAAGATGCTGCCTGATTATAGGAATTTTATCATCAGGGGAGATAATAGGGGTTTCAGTTTTGTTTTCATTTAACTGGAGATAGTTGTTTGTACAGCCACATTTTGATTTCTGACAAACACATAGTGAGTTCAGACAGCTTGTGCATCTCAGAAGGCCGAATACAGCAGGATCTAATCAGCATATAGATGGCAAGAAACATTTTTATTGCATTTTTGGATGTTCCCCAAAGAATACAAACACAACAAAAAGAGAACCGGACCCAAAACTGAACCCTGAGGTACTCCACAAGATAGCGGTGCACTATCTGAATAACCTTGGTTCATAAAAACAGTAACAGACCTGTTTGATAGGTATGAAGCGAACCAGTTTAACATGGTGCAAGAAACACCAAACAAGTCTCAGTCTGTGAATAAGAACACAAAACTGATGTCAGGTCCAATAAGACCGGCACAGAGTAGTGTCCAGTCAGCTGCCATCACCGTCTCACTGCTCCTATTAATGATGCCGACTCTGTAGAATGTAATTTTCTAAAACCAGATTGGAAAGTATCCATAATGTCCTTTTCATCCAAAAAAATGGCAGTAAAACTTTATTCTTTGGACTTACGCTTGAAGGATGGCCAAAGGAAGATTAAGACTTGTTTACTATTCTAGTGGTGGCAGGCACCACAAAAAAACAAACAAAAAAAAAACGTCTCTCACAGGAAAGCCCAACTCTGGACATGTGGACGGACATCAATAAACATTTACAAGATTGAAGAAGATGACAGCGGAGGTCAATCATAAGAAGAACCTGTTCACTTCATGTGGGAAGAAATGGATGAACTATATAACAGTACACAGACCAGGCATTGGGTGTTGATGTTACTAATCTCAGTTATGGCGTAATAATCTTAGATCCACTCCCCACAAATTAATGTTTCTGTTTTTTATTGTTTTCTGTTTATTAATATAAAAAAGACACTGAGGCTGATACTCCAATTTCAAAACACGTACGAGATGTTGATTGCCAAAGGTCAATAAAAAAAAGAATAGAAAAAAAGAAATGTCACAAAGCGTGAAAATGTTTAAGTGGGATAAATGTTTTTTGCTGGACATTGGAATTTAATTTTATACAAACTTCCTGAAAAATTATTCGTGAAAATAAACATTCAACGTTCAGCTGATGATTTCTGTGGTAAGTAATAATTTGTGGTGCAGAAAGATGATCAATAAAATACATTACCAACTTTAAAAGCAATAACATTAAAGTTTCTATAATTTAAAAGTTCTGATAATAAAACTACAAGATTAATGTTTTCCACTGGCAGAGAGCAGAATTAAGTTTGGTGACAGTGTACTTTTCCAATTGATTCCCACAGCACAGTTAATATAGTTCTCCCCAGAGAAACTCAGCCAGTAAATGACTTTTCTGAGCAAAGACTGCAGATACGCTGCGTCTAGCTATAGGGGATGACTCTGAGCTCCTGGATAAAACTACCATCGCTTAGATTATTAAGCTACTCTGCACAACAGACTGGATAAGCAAAAAAAAAATTGTTTTTACCTTGCACTAAAATAGTCATTTGTCACTTTTAAATAAAACATAAACTAGTTTGTTCTGTAGATGTGATGCATTGAGTGTGTTATGAGATGAGCACTTCTGTACGGAAACTGCAGAGTGACTCACAGGAAGACTGCAACATGTGGTAAGAATGGTTGATAAAGGGTCTCACTCCACTCCTAGGAGACCGTTTTCAAGGAGAGCTGTGAAAAAAAAAGCTTTCTGATGCAAGAGGAAAGATTTTTCTGTTGAAAAACAATCCTTCTCTCCCCCACCCTCGTGCTATGCAAAAGAAGATATTGTTCAATAAGAAGAAGAACAATGTGTAATAGCTTCATTGGCAAACTTAATCCATTTCTTTTATTCTGCACCCAGTCGGCAAAATGCAGAAAAATACCCTCCTATAAAAATCACTTCCTATATCCCCAAAGTGGTTCAAAACAGGATCAAAGGCAGAACTTTTTATCTTTTAAGGCTTCATTGTTTAAAGACATTTGCTGTAGTCCCTACAGTATATCATTTTACCTGTCTCCTTGCTTTAGAGCCAGGTAAAGTATCATCACCAGACAATACTGAACAGCCCTCGGTTCTTGATATTCACACAGCAGAGACGGCCACTCTGACAGATGACAGCACAGAGAGGAAAGGTTGCACCGCAGAAGATTTTCCACCTCCTCAAAATCTGGGGATGAGAAATCAAATACAAGGAAAAGCTGGAATATCAATGCTTGTGACAAAATGCTTTATGATATAGAATACAGCAGAAGCAGCTTTGAGGCCTATTTACTGCAGATTCACTGGAGTTTAGTGTTTAAGACTAATGCCAACCAAAGCTGACACTGTTAAACTCCTGGGTAGGAAGCTGATTTATTCTGTGGTACAACCATACATTAAGTCAATATTTGTCTCTTTAGAGAACAATGCCATTTATGAACGTGTGAAATCAATAGTTGTACCATAAAGGAATCATAACGTCAAAATCTGTGCGGTCCCTGGATAGCAGGTTAAACTGGCATCAAATAATAGATGCTTTGATAAAGCTAATATAGGGCGAGGTGATGCAAATTAAATATTAAAAATGTTGAATTCTTTGAAATTGTTGTCCCAAATCAATAACATATTAAAAAGGCTTTCTGCGAGTTTCAGTAAGTTAAAGGAGCAATAAGTAGGATATTTACTGGAAAATCAACCTAAATCATTCTTGTTTGCCACCTGGGATGGAAGTAACATTCAATCTATAAACAATCAGTCCTCGCCATCAACAATGTCTTAGTCAAGTTTTTCTCCTCCCAATCCTAGAGGTACGGACCTGGGGCCCGTTCCTCGTACGTCGCTAACTCAGTTAGCAGGATTTCATTGTTGACGATTTGGCATGATCTTGGATCGTTTGGTTCTTCGAAACTCATCCTGCACTTGTTGTCATAGCAACATGTGCGCCAGCTTAAGCCTGCTCGCGAGCAGGTTTATTTCATGTAAACAGGATTAGATCACGGCTGTATAAGCGAAGGAGATGGAGAAGTCTGCCGTAGCCATGTCCATTTTTACGACTGCAACCTGTTGCGGAAGGTGCAAGAATAAATAATCGCGTATTGAGCAATAGACAGGATCCTTTAGCGCAGCGCGACAGTGTAATTGTAGAGAGATTTTTCTTGGTGGCTGTTATAAACAGACAAACACATAATTTAACAGTGGCTTTTAAAGAGGAAAAAGTGGTGTTGGAGCCGTAAATAGAAAATATTTAAGTTATTTGTATGATGGTTTGCTTTTTATTTTTATCATATTTAGTAGGAAGATTTGTTCAGGCCATTTTATTGTGAAGTTTAGTTTTACTTTGAAAGGCTTGCTTCCTGTCAAGCCGTATATTGTATTAGAAAAAACTATGAATGGATTATTTAGACACGGAGCAATACAGTTTACCGTGTAAACTGTGGATGACTTGGAAAAGGAAGAATTAAATTTTTTATGGATAAAGAATTTTTTTGTTAAAATTCCCAGTTTGCACGTGTCCTTTACTTCCAGTGTCTAAGGAATGACACCGATATTGGATCTGTTGCCATAACAAGTGGCTTTTTACAATAAAGTATAATAATTAAAGGCTACCATTTTATAGAATATTATTGTATTTCACTTTTTCTTGTCCCCATGTTCTAGTGGGTCCCGTGGAGGCTCTGACATAAAAGAACAAAGTAAATCTGAAATTATTAAAATGCAAAAATTCATACTGTAGAAAGTGATAGAAACATCTACCATGGACAGTATTTACGCATTAATTTGTCTGCTACTTTTTGCCAGCCCTCTCTCTGGCTTTAACAGACTTTGAGGTGTTCCCTGTCATTTTAATTAATGACCCAAATTCGGCATAACCTTCCACTAAAAGCTCGTGTTCTGCTTGTGAGAAAAACTGTGGGCGTTCTTTGGCCATGCAGAACAGCCAATAGCAGCGCTGTTGATCATTGTTTCCACTATCGATACATTTCCCCTTTTAAACAAACGCATGAATGCGCAGTTGTCTCAGATAACTCAATCCAGCCATACTAATCATAAACAACAGGTGTGTTGAAAGAACCCAGTTAGCCGGATCAGGATTAGCCGGATGAAATCATCTTGGATGTCTCATTTGATCTTGGACGTTTTAAGCAACGTATGAAGAACGGACCCCTGAACTACTTCGGTTCAGAGGGTAGCCAGTGTTTACTTCCTGGTTCCTCAGCCAATCATATGAGAGTTCCCAGAGTTCCCAAAACAGAGCCCAGCGTTTGGTATTTTATTTTGGCAAAAGAGCAGCAGCCTTTAAATATGGAAGCCCGTAAGAGAAGCGGACCAGAAATACAACATCATATACCTACCCTGTGGAAGTAAAAAATCACACCAACAACAGACTGTTTAGAAACAGCAGACTGTGTGTATATGTTGTTCCAATTTTAACCACTATGTCTGATTATTATTTATTGTTCCTTTAAATTTAAGACCTTTTTACAATCATTAGGATGCAAATCTCACACTCACTGGCTCCACGTTTGTTTTAGAATTGATTTTAAAGTTTTATTATTGACGAATAAGGCTCTAAATGAGCTGGCACCTGCTTACTTGATCTACTGCAGCCTTACATGCCCTCTAGATCCCTTAGATCTAATGTCCATTTGTGTTTAATTGTCCCAAGGTCCAGGCTGGTCCACAGAGGTGATCGGGCTTTTTCTGGTGTACCTCCTAAACTGTGGAACCAGCTGCCCATTTATATTTAGACAGACTTCAACTCTTGGTGCTTCTAAGTCTTTTCTTAAAACACATTTACATTTACTCACTGGCTTTTAACAAAGTGTGAGAGTTTTTCTCAATTTTCCTTGATTTGTACAGTGCTTCTATTGAATTATCATTGATCGTTTTTCTTTTGTGCAGCACTTTGGCCAACGGCAGTTGTTCTTAAATGTGTTTTATAAATAGATTTGACTTAAAATCTAAGACCATGGAGACTTATTAAAAAAACCTAATTATTATATACTATCAATTGAATCAGATTTTGCTTTGCTCTAGGGCTAGGTCGTTCCAAAACATTCATTTTCTTCTGGCACTGGCATTCTTTTGCTGATTTTGACATCCGCTTTGACTCACAATGACGATGAAATTTAAAAATCCTCTTTTGTTTGCAGACAATGGAGGATTCTGGAGCTGCTGTGATTTCATTCAACTTGAATTAAAGTCCGGTTCCATCTGAAAAGAAGAAAGCCCAGAGCATGCTGCTGCCACCCCCACACTTTCACTGCTGCTGTTTTTTGTGCCCAGCATATTATTTTTGTGAAATATGGTCAAAGGTTCAAGTTCAGGGTTTGGGAGATTTTAGCCAGGTCTGGATGTTTTCTACTGAAGAAAAGATTTATTGCAGATGTATAGAGAACGCAGGAGAACGCAAGTGACAATCAGAAATTCCTGAAGCTCTTTCAGTGTTGCAGTCGGTCTCTCAGTAGCCTCCCTGAACAGTTTCAATCTTGAACTTTTTATTAGTTATGGAGAACTATTTGTGCTTTTTGTTGTATCTCTTATTGTGTCTCTGCTCTGTCTTCTCTAACACCCAGTCGGTCGAGGCAGATGACCGTTCACACTGAGCCTGGTTCTGATGGAGGTTTATCCTTCCCGTTAAAGGGGAGTTTTCCTCTCCACTGTCGCGTCATGCTTGCTCAGTATGAGGGTCTGCTGCAAAGCCATCAACATTGCAGACGACTCTCCCTGTGGCTCTACGCTCTTTCATGAGGAGTGAATGCTGCTTGTCAAGACTTAATCCAATCTGCTAGGTTTCCTTAGACAGGAAACTGTTTGACCAATCTGTATAATCTGATTGAATTTGACTTTGTAAAGTGCCTTGAGATGACATGTTTCATGAATTGGCGCTCTATAAATAAAATTTAATTGAAAAATTTAATTGAGATCATCGGGTATTTTCATGCATATAAAAATGTAAAGGAGCTGAATCTGATGCTGCATTTACAAGTTATTACAACGCTGTGTCTCTCTTGCTCTCCATAAACACCTTGCACAGCATTGCATTTTCTGATGTAGGCTGCATGCTGCTCAGACCAAGTAGTCAGCAGCACGACAGGCAAACACACAGGTTTCATGCAATATGTGGCAATAATGCGCCATATTTATCGATAGACATGGCATCCCAGGAACTATTTTCAGAATAAGCCTAGCTGTAAATACTACTAAATCAGGAAAGTAGCAGAGACAGAAAAATTAGATAATCACGTTAGATGAGATATACCTGACAATTTCTTACAATGAGAGCACTTTGATCTTTTGTAATTAGTACAGCTTCAGCTAAAGGATCCAAATGAGGAAATATCAGAAAAGTCCAACTAGGACAGCTGAACTTTATTTCAGGTTAATCAGATTTGCAGTAACTGATGCCAGATCTGAGCCTAGGAAACTAAATCCTGAGCGTTTGCTCAAACAGTGTGCACACGCCATCAGGTGATCACAGCTTTTACATTTTCAGTCAAAAAATTTGCTTGTTTTTCTGTTGAATTGTACTTGATATTTGTCAAATGATTTACCTAGATCCATAATAATAAAGCACATTTTTATTCCTGCTTGAATCAAAGCCTTTTATGGGTTTTAGCAGATTATTGAGTGCTGTTAACCATTCTAAAAGAGTTCCAAATCCACATATTTGACCATACAGTTTCATAAAAAAAAAAAAACTATTACAGCTTTCTTAACTAGGTAAGCGTCAAGTTTTTATTTAAGTGGAAGTTTCAAAAACCTTGGATGAAATGTGTGAAATCAATATTTGTTCAGCTGCCCTGAACAAAAGGGAGATTTATGGAATGAAAAGGAGTTCAATAAAAGAAAACCTCTTTCCCTTACGGATAATTCATGAACTCGATTTAAGTTGTATAGATCTTAAAACAACAACATAAGCTGCAAGGGGAGTCAGATCTAAGTCATCAAACTATGGAGAATGAAGCACTGAGCTATAAGGGTTATAATGGAGCGCTACCATCCGCTCCACCTTAACACACCATGGCTTTTATAAGACTGAGTTGTTTTTTTTACTGTTAATCTGTAATGTTATAAACATGTAGCTGCCTCCACAAACATGATTCAAATCATATTATGGTCTCTTCAGCATCCCCTGGATTTCTGCAGAAGCCCTTTAAAGCCTCATTGATTTAATTCAGGTGGGTTGAATCAAGGAAACATCATGTAATGTGTGATGACAATGCAAGGTCTTTTCTTCAGCCGTTTTTTTTATTTGTAAACCAGGTTGGTAGAATAAATCAATAGTGAAAAAATTGCCAATTTACGCCTTCTGGAAATCCTACTTTTTTCTGAGGTCATGTTATAAACATTTAGTTATTCACAGCAACAAATATTTTATCTAAAGGAGTTAAATCTTTGCTATTGTTTAGAGTTTATTTATTACTTCCTTAGAAATAGAGCTCAAGATAAAAGGCACAGAAAAGATTCAAGAGCTTCGGTTAAAACTAGGAAAATAGAGTGAGAGGGACGTAGAAAACACACAAGAAGCTTAAAAGGACTAGATAATGACAAAGATGAATGAATGGATTACAAAACTAAGGCAAAGCCCGAAACAAACAAACAAAAAGATGGTGAAGATGGCAAAGATAGCAGTGATAGAAGTGTGGCAGAGAGAAAATGGAGCAAGCAAAGCTCTGGAGCCTTCCAACTCACGGTGCTCACACACGCAGCACAGATACACACACCCAGTGATGCATGCTTACTCATTCACATCGTACGTCTTACTACTTGAAAGAAATGTTTTACTGAACAACGCAACATGTCCCCTGGGAAAAGCTGCCGTCTCCACTGGGATGTTTTTGCACGTTTTATTTTTCAGGTGACAGCGGTGCAGAAAGTGTGACAGCAGAGACAGCGCTGACTTTGATAACTTGTTTTTTTCCCCCCATTCATGTTCTTTAATGCTTACATCATCAAAAACAACGGGATAAATAATGTGGTTTTATGCTGTCCAAAATAATGCTGATACTGACATAATCTCTCCTACACTGATGTTTCAAAGCGTGTTCACACATCCAATATGACCAAAGCATATAACTGTGAATCCATTCTCCTCCTTCTGCATAGACGCTAAAGCTGTTGTTAAACACCGCGCTGTTTCTAAAAACAGCATCATCAGCTGGTCCGCGTTGTTCTCCGGCCACGCCGGCTTTAAAGGTCCATTCATACCCTACGTTTGGCCTACACGTCCATATTTCTGTCCGTACGTTCTATCCGTTGACCCCTTCATACCTCCGTCCGTTGAGGTGCGTAATAACCAATATTTCCTCTAGGTGGCAGTGCTGGGCGCCAATAATTCGTCATTGATCAAACATGGCGACGGTCCAAGACGTGATTTTGTTGTATTTGCTACGTAAGTAAACTTTTTGGTTGACGACACATCATATGTGTGTGGGTAGTTGCGGACAAGCTCCGCAAGTCGTTCCTCGAATCCCGCCATAGTTTAAAGCCTAGAATTATAACCTTCTTCGTGATTTTGTTGACATTTTGTATTACAAACTCAATAGCGCCCCCACCTTTTCCAGTAGTATTGCTCCGTATTGATCCGTTTCGTCCGTAATCGTAAACTCCCAATTTTCGTGTCAAAATACGGACGAAAGCGACGGTTAGAACGTACGAAACACTCCACACGTATCAGTACGTGGTATGAATGGGCCTTAAGACGCTTCGGCTCTTCTTGTCAAGTGACGTACCGAGCCTTGCAGAGGTTTACACATCCTTTGACCTTTTGAACATTTTGTCACAGAGTGATGATATATTGTCTTTTAAAAATAGAAAATCAATACATCTGAAAAGTGTGGCTTGCCTGTAACAAACTTAGTAACCACTGAAGTGAACACGTCAAAGATTTTCTGTGCAAATATTTATTCTAATATTTCTTTTGAGATGAAATTCACACTACGTTTCTGTTACAAATAAAGTTGCGGGTAAACCACTGAAAAATGTGCTGAATAGGTTTATTGAAATTTATGAAATACTTTTTCACAAAGCGTTTACTAAAGGCAATTTCTTACCTAGAACATGAATAAGGTAAAAGCCTGAAACCAAATAAAGACTATCTTTAGACATCTTTGCTGTGTGTTTGGAACTACTGACGCATTTCGGCACATTTCTCCAAGTCTGCGAATGCCACAGGCTGCATGACAGCCCACATCCCGATGTTCCCACCAGCAGACTTCCCTTTTGCCGCGGCACTAACCATCGTGTGTGATGACATCCAAGCAGCCGATATTATCCCAATATTTCTCTGGCTCGTCCTCATTTTCTGCAGCAAGCTTTAAACAAGCTAAAGCAGGATCTTTCTTTAGCAGTGGAGTCTTGTGTAGGGAGTGTGTATAGAGGCCATTGCGTTTAAGAGAATTACTTATTTTGGCTCTATCTATTGGCTCTTCAGTAACTTCACTATTCTTTTGTCTCCTGTGTCCGATAACTTCTGAAGATCACCCAGCCGCGGCAGATTCAAGGTAAAATAATTTTCTACTTCTATTTACAGGAAGATTCAATAGTTTAGATATACAGCCTTAACCTTTGCCATTAGTATTTTTTGCAACAGTAAGACTGTTTTTGAAAAGGTCTCTTTGCCTTTACCAATCATACCACTCTGTGAAATTCTTTGGTAATGTGAAACATTTTAATAGAGCATCAGGTAATATTGAACTTGCTGATATTGATTTGCACAAAGCAGCAGGAATGTTTTCTAACTATTGACAAAATTCAGCTGAACTCTTGCCTTTCGTTGTTTTATTTCAGATCTCTTTCTGCATTTGTTAAAAACGCCTTCCTCATTGTTCCCCCACTTCATGGATTAATTTATGGACTAATTTACTTTGACTACCTGTGTGAATTTCATGTATTCATGTGGTTCCTTGATTTACTTTGACTGGATAAAAATGTGGACATGTTCAATACTCCTTTTATACGACGTTTATGTACATATCAAAGCCTTTCTTCCTCTGATACCCCGAATGAAATCCAATACAACCAATTAACTAAAAAAATAAATAAAATCACCTTATTAGGGACACAGAAAGTTTAGAGAAGGAATTTGTTATAAAATAGTATCCAAAGTTCAATCCACCATCCAAAAGGGAAAGAATACGTCACAAGTGCAAGCCTACCAAAACATGGCCGTCATCCAGAACTGGAGGAGCTGTTGACAGGACAATTTCTAGCCATGCTTGATGGAAGAGTGGCGAGAATTAATCCAATGCTTGAACAAAGCCATTAGAAATATTGCTTGCAGTTTGCCAAAAGCCATGTAGGGGACAAGAAAAACTTGCAGAAGAGCTCTGATAAGACGAGACCAAAAAGTGTAACTTTTTGGCATACATACACAATATTTTGTGTAGAGGAAAGCTTACACAACAACCCGAACCAACAATCCCCACCCTGAATCATCACAATTAAGACAACCGTTTTCACATACTTAAATATTTGAAAACATATATTAAAAATATTAATTTCAAAAATGTAAAATAATTTCAAAGGAAGAGCAGGACACTGAAGAAGTGGGAGAATACGTGCAGAAGAAACAGGCTAACTTGTAGTAGAAGAAGAAGCCAAAGATGTTGCTAACCAAACCTAAAAGAAAGGTAGACAACAAATACAGACGATTTCAAGACAGGTGGACATTGCAGTACGTTTTGGTTGAGTTTGGTGGAAATACATCCTGCCTTATATGTAAAGAGAAAGTCGGTGTTCTTAAGGAATGTGGCGAGCATTATGAGCGCTACAAAGGGGACGAGTGGAGCAACTAAAGAAAGATTACATTTCAAGAAGGAATGTCTCCAAAAGTCCAGTAAAGATGCTGATGCTGCAGCTGAAGAAAGTTACATTATCAGCGAGTTAAACGGCAAAAACCATTCACCGAGGGGGAGTCTCTGAAAGATTGCGTGTTGCAAATTGGTGATCTTCTCTACGCCGAACAGAGGAGCTTATTAATGGGCTGTCAGATGACGTTTATGAACAATTACGGGATAAAGCCTGAACTTTTACTTCCCGCTCTGTGGCGCTGGATGAAAGCCCTGATAGGAGTGACACCACACAACGGGCAGTCTTTATCAGGGGTGTTGATATTTTTGAGGTGAAGAGTTGATGAGTTTGAGTCCTGTGTACGGCTGGACAACAGCCACATATTTCAGGAGCTGTGCAACTCGGTTTGCCGTGGAACGAATGCTCGGCGTTACTCCTGCTGGAGCACCGTGTATGATGGGCAAAAATAGAAAAGAGGGGAAAAAAAGAGAGGGGTCGTGCAGGTCCAAAGAAAGTACGAGGAGGAAAATGCTGAGCCAGCCATAGTTCTGCACTGCATCATACATCAACAAGTACCGTGCAGCAAATGCTTAATATTTGACCGTATCACATCTGTTGTTCTGAAATGCATGAATTACGTCAGGTCCACAGGTTTGCAACATTGCCCGTTCCGAGCGTTTTTGGTCTTTTTTTTATTGTTTTTATGTTTTTTTTGCAGCACTAGTGGCTCATTTTTACAAAGTAGGCTGACAGGAAAGGGGGAGGACATGCAGCAAAGGACTTCAGGCCGGAATCGAACCCGGGTCAGCTGTGTCGAAGACTATAGCCTCCGTACACAGGTTGTGCGCTATACCTCTATATATAAGATGCAGCGTGAGTTTGAGGAAAGTTTTGCACACATCTGGGCACACAGTGACACATTCCAGCT
Organism: Fundulus heteroclitus; assembly: GCF_011125445.2. NCBI lineage: Eukaryota > Metazoa > Chordata > Actinopteri > Cyprinodontiformes > Fundulidae > Fundulus > Fundulus heteroclitus. The sequence continues at coordinate 28,533,695 of NC_046376.1, read as the reverse complement.
GTTTGCAGACCCCTTCTCAGCTGGGAGGAAGTGTCCAGCGTGCTGCAAATGGAGCTGACTGACCTTCAGCGCAGCAATGACCTGAAAACTAAATTCAGAGAGGCACAGGGAAAGACTGGAAAGTTTCTGCGAGAGCTACCTCCACCCTTCCCAGAGCTGTCTTCAGTTGTCTAATGTGCCTTTTTGGCACATTACACAACTGAAGACATTTGGTATCTGTGAGAGAAACTCTTCTCTGCCATGAACTTTAATAAAAGCAGGAACAGCTCTAGACTCACAGATGTGCTTCAACAGCAACATCCATCAGAGCAAATGTGGCTCAGCTCTGAGCAGAATCGCTGTCGAGTGTCTGGCAAGAAAAATGGCCCAATAGGAATCAGAGAGGATTTGTGCAGTGCAATATATAAGTTCTGTAAGAGAAAAATCTTTGCACTAGTCGAGACACTAATATACATCTGATTGAGGATTTCTTTTTGTGTTTTTAAGGTGTAAATATAAAAAGAAAATCTTTGTTTTCAAAGACATACCTATGCTTTTAGTTTACAAATACCATTATTTGTTTTTCCATCCTGGTTTTTAGGAGCAAAGGTGATAGTTAACGTGTATTGGAAAGCATTAGGTACCCAGGCCTTCAGTGTTAGTTGGTAATTTATGGTTAGGAAAATTTTGTTCAAGACTTAAAAAGACATTTGGACTGTTTCTATGAAATTAATTAATTAAAAATATATTGTTTTGTCATGTTTTTAATGCTGCTTTAAAAAAAAAGCAGCAGAAGGCCCAAATATGTTGATGGTTGTCTGTTTTAGTTTAGTGAAAGAAAGTAAATTTTTTGTGGTACCAGTTTATTTAGTTTTTATTTTATTTAAAGGGTTCCATGCATAGTTTAAGAATGAGGAGAAAATACCTGCTAAGATGCCTCAGTCAAAGTCGAGACCTAAATCTAGTTTGAGAATCTGTGGCAATACTTGGAAAGCTGACGTTCACAGCTGCTCTCCATCCAGTTTGAATGAGCTTGAGCTATTACTATTAGTTATTACATTGCAAAGAACAATGGATAAAAATGTCAGTCTCTAGATGTCCAAAGCTGGTAGGAAAAGCTGATAGTAACCCCAGTAACTTGCTGCTGTAATTGATGCAAGGCAAGGCAAGGCAAGGCAAATCTATTTATATAGCACATTTCAGTACAAAGGCGATGCGGTGCCGCCTGTCAGTCAATCTGTGAGGCTTATCAGTAACTGAACAATCAGGGATTTTATGTGGTCTACCACATAGTGTGCCGTACCAAAATGGCACAATGTGAAAAGGTTCAAGAGGTGTGAATATTTTTTTTTCAAGACACTGCACACCATCAATAGCCACATCAGTGATGTGGGTGTTTATGGTTACATTTGTCAAAGTAGACAAATACCTTTTTAAATATGAAAAATCAAATCTAAAAAGCTAAACCTCCAGACAGCTAAAGCACATTATTCTCAATGGTTTCATTAAAAAAGATTACTGCTTTGAAGTAAAGACAAATAAGGATTTACTGGTGCTGCTTTCAGTTTCCATATGTGGTGCAACCATGTGTGTAACCTTTGCATACCCTGGTAGGAGCCACAAGGAGGGTCTGACTGGAAGAGTAGACACATGCTTAGTTTCTGCAGAAAACCACAGCAAGATGCATTCAGATTTGGGTTCCTGTAACAATTCACAAAGGGGAGAAATGCTCACAAAAGGCAGAATGTAAACATGAATGCATGAGATAACAGCGGAAACATAATGGAAGAAAAACACAGAGCGCAATACAGAAAAGAAGAGTGCAGCTCAGAAATACATGCGCACACCATGAAAGCCTTGTACATACAAACTGTGCTGAGAGACACGGGACAGGATGCGCTTTCACACACTTCTTTTCAATATGAAACGCAGACCAAGTATGGTTCACTTTCATTACAGCTCAGAGCAGGGGGCCTTGAACCTACTTCGACCGCAGCCATACCTACAGCCACATGCATTCACAGCAGAACCATGCAGCCTCAGACATACAAGCAACCGGCCATATGCAAGACGACTGTATGCTGAAACTGCAGATGCATCACATTGGGGCCGACACAATTTCAGATTCCTTGGGTTGTTTTGTTTTTTTGCTGCCCTCTGAGCATCCTACTGAGTAGGATTTTATGGCTAAAGGCAGAGCACACACGGCTCCATGTCTAAACTGCTGCATTTTGTTAATTAATGTTTATAAGAGCTCCCGTCTTTGTGTATTCTGTTGGCGTACCTGTTTCCTGCACAGAGGAGGGCTTTATGCTCCACAGCCAGCCGATAGAAACCAGAAGACACTAGAGGGGTGAGAAGGTGAGGAGAACATCTATCAGACAGTGAGACAAAAGTAATTATCCCTGGGAGTCCTTTGAGGACTTTCCAGAAATGATTTCTTTACATTTTGCTTCCTGTGAGACAGAACGTCTTGTACTAGGCCATCCATATGCGACCATATTCCTTCAACTGTTTCACATTTTGTCTCATTCTGTACATTTCAGTGTATTAAATTTAAGAGTATTTAAGGCGCTTAAGAACATTTTGAATTTGATGTAAGACCCACAGGAGTCATACAAAATAGGGCAACTTTAACAACTTTCTTAATAGCTTCTATTTAATCTAAAATACAAAAAAGCAAAAACAACTTTGTCCCCTGAAGTTTGTGTTTTAAGCTGTAACATTGCGACTGCAGTCCTTTTACACCATTAGGGTATCCAGCTCCAACACAGTCATTTTCCCATGGCTGTCATGATTTTAGGTTCTGTCTTTGTTTTGGATTATGGATTAGTTTGAGTTTTGTTGTGGTTTGATTTTGTTCTTTGTTTTATACTATCTGTTAGGGTTCTGCTAGCTTTTAGTTCAGTTCTGTTCATCTGCCAGCTCACCTCCCTGTTTTCACCCAATCAGTTTGTCACTTCCCTGTCAGCAATCAGTCAGCTCCCTTGCCCTGATTAGTTCCACCTGCTCACTTGTAATTAGTCTTCACTCCTGTTCACCTGCTCACTCCCCTATATAGTCCTGCCACAAACCTCTGCAATCTGCCAGATCATTTACGAGCCACGGTGAGTTTTGTTCCAGCATTCCTTTTATGATTGACCTGTAGATGCAAACCCGAATGCTTTTTGATTCTGAGTCAGCCTGATCCCTGAACCTGTTTTTCCTGCCCTGTCTGACTGATTTACCGTTTTACCGACTTGATTCTGTCCCAGGATTATCCGAGCTTGCTTTAGCCCTGTCTGTACCTCTGCCTGTTTGGGACTGTTTTTGGACTGCCATTTTTGACCATTGAGCCTGCTTGTACCTGTCTTGCTTGCCTGAGAGCAATAAAACGTTTGAACCTGAAGCCTCTGCTTGTTAGCCTGAATTCTGAGTCCACCCGTTCAGTTCCGTTCATTACAATGGCTGCTTTTGATGAGTTTTAGTCAACTGATATCCCGGACTTGAAGCCAAACCTTGTTCAGCTTACACTTTTTTTGTGAGAGAGCGACTAGCAACTTTCCTAAAGAAACTACAACAGGCCAGTTTTGAGAGCGGGATCGTTTCGTGGTTTGACTGTGAGACTGAATGCCGGCTTTTGATGCCTTCAGACCAGTGTTGTTTTTGGCAGCCATCTTAGTTTTAGTCTTCAGGACGAAAATTATTCTTAGTTTTAGTCACAGTTTAGTCATTACTAAACAAAATAGTTTTAGTCCAGTTTAGACGACTAACATTCAAAAATCTAATTCTGCCTAGGGCCCCCAACAGGCTCGGGCCGGCCCTGCAGAGGAGGGAAGTGGGGAGAGCGGCCGCCAGATAAATCCTTCACTCAGAACCAGTCATGGCTGCACGCTGGATCAGAAAACAGTTCTGCTAACCAGATCCAGTCTAAAAAGCCTCTTATTCTGTTTATAAGTTTCCTTCTTATAAACAGGCGCGCTGCCTTGCTGCCGTCTCTTTAAAACTAAAGGAGGTACTTCAAACCCAGCCCGCTCCTGGTCGCAGTCTTCCACTTCCGCTGTTATTGTTGTACGCTTGGGGACGGTGTAATGAACGGATAACTTATCCACTTGTAGCTTCGGCATCCTTCAATTCGGACTACGAAATCACGGCGGAAAATAAAAATGGCAGATTCGCAAAATTTGTAAGCCAGAAGTCCGTCGCCTTGTTTAGCAGCTTTGCAGCAAATACTGTAAAAAACAGAACAGAAAGTAGAACGGCTCGAAAAATATGACATACCACCAAAAAAAACAGGAGCAAGTCGGCAGAGCACAACGGGGAAAACAGAGAGAAAGCTTCAGGTTCTGAGAAAATAGAGATGTTCGTTTTATTGCAAAATACGCCAGCTGAAGTTACGAGGAAACCACTCAATGTTCTAAATGATCGTTTCTAAGGGTTTAGAACAGTAAACTCTGTGTTGAAACTCAGTCTGTTTTCAGCTTAAAATCCAGCATCTGCATGTTGGGGAGTGGAAACCTACAGCTCATTTGTAAACCGCCTTTGTGTGGCTCCGCGCAGACTTTTGTTATGCGTGTCGGCCAAAAACCTGTGAACTTGAAAACAACACACGGCTACTTATGCAGCTACTAAACGTTTGAAAGAGAAACTGTTTCTGTGAATCATGAAGAGGACAGCGAGCCAACAGAAACAAAAGCAGATTGCATGACAGCAAACAGAGCAAAAAGATATCTACGCAGCACTTGGACAGGCTACATTCAATGTTTCTTCATTCCATGAGACTCCCAAGTACACAACAAAATGTATTTAAGCGCCAAAAAAGTGGATTTTGCACAATGTATATCTTTTAAGAAGTATTTTATTTATTCAGAAAACCATTTATAATTCACCTTTCATTTCACAAACATCCACTACTTTGTGTTGGTCTAGCATCTACTATACCGATTTTACAAACAGTTTATTTGAGGTTTGTAGGTCAACTTGATTTTATTCCAACAAAAACCTGGTGTGTGAAATTATTACGAAAAGAAAAACTGCTGATTTTAAACAATGATGGAAGATAGACAGAAAGTCATCTAACGCAGCAGAACAGAGAAGAAGACATCAGTCAAGTTAAGGTATAACATAAATCAGACTACGTCTATGTAACATGCATAAAGTATTTTCTAACAGCTATGTGAAGGACCAGAGTTAAACATTAGGCCACAGCAGTCCACTATGGAGGTGGGGGTAGACATGTTTCTGTAAGGTTTCTTACTCCTTACTGTGTTGTGTAGATTTTCTGGTTCTACTCTGCATGGTTTTATTTTTAACGCTGCCTCTCTGCTGAGATGCCTTAGGGAATGACAACCCTTTAATAAGTAAGGCTTATGGTGTTTATTGACAGCTTAGTTTGATTTTCTTTGAGGTTTTTCACAAACAGACCCTTGATGAAAGCAGATCATCTACAAGGGCTGCTGTTTCTGCTGTCATTTAAACATTAATGTTACAAGTATTAGACCGTTGAATAGTTAAAAAGATTATGATTTAATTTAAATATTTAGCTTATGTGCATTAATATAATCTGATATTTAAAGATCTAAAGATTCAAAACAAGTTGCCTATTTGGCAAATGTTAACATTAAAGCCTAATTAGTCAGACAGTAGGACACTAAAACACGAAAAGCAAATAATTAAAAAAACACTTCAATATGAACACTGAACAGCTACCCTATTATGAACACCTGTTTAGTTGCTTATTAAAGGAGCAATAAGCGACATTTCATTGTTTTAGACAGAAAGAACTAAAAAACTATTTACTTACTGCTCCTTTAAAGTGTAACTCATCCCCAAAATCAATCAAAATCCTTTTATTGCAGATAAACTGGGCTAAGGGTGTTACTTTAAAGCCCCAGTCTGTAAGATTTTCACACTGAGTTTACAAACAACATCGCCGTTAAGCGCATAAAACTACTACAGAAGCAGTGGAGTGTCATAAATGTGACAATGTAAACGTGTCCTCAATGTATTTGGTACCAAAACGCATATGGCTGAATAGTTTGTCACCTTTCGGCTATTGAAATCAGAAATCGCGACACAACATGGCACCTCCCAGTGGGTGCACCGTGTCCGTCTATCTTAATAGATTTTCACGTGAAGTGGTTTAATTGTGCAATATTTGTCTTAAAACCCTCTTAGTGCTGCGCTCGTAGGGTTGAACAGTGGCTATAGCAGTTGAATTTTCCAGTTGGTTCAGATTTTAAATGCTCCACACAGGAGCACACCACAGGTCTGTGTTAGGGTCTAAAAGCATCTCTGAAAAAGGATTGACGAATAACGTAATTACATTTTAAACATACTTTGTGCCTACCCAGTGTTTTATGACTCACCTAGTTTTTTTGCAAACTGTGGCATTAAAGATGGAAGAAGGACAAACTGCGAACCAAGGATGGAGTAGAGAGGCTCCAGCATCTGGGCACTAGGTGGACCTTTAATTGTTTTCTGTAAAGTAAAACAAAAAAAGGTATAAACAATTCTTCCGTCTATTTTTCTTTAGTGGTAACATAACACAGACACTATAAAAAGTTTCCAACTGGTCCAAACAACACCTGAAGACACTAGTAGGTGTAGCTGAGCTTGTTATTACAGTCATTAAGAGAAACTAACAAGAACTGCTGAACTTTGGAAATAACTTTATAAAAGTGCAGTCAGACAAAAAGTATGTAAACCACACCTTAGCTCCAATGCTTTTTAAATTTATTATAAAATAACTTGCTTCTTATTTTTGCTAACTCCTGCCTAAAGAAAAGAAGTTTGGAAAGATTACGTCTAGAGTTTCTGTGTTGGGTGTAATCTGTGTACATTCAGAGCCAGTGTCTGTCTCAACACAAATGTCATTATGGTAACACACAATGACAATACAGGTTCTTGAAATGTACATAATTATAACTTAAAATATGGCTTTCCCTTCATATTGTTTGATCAACTTTGCTTGTGAAGTTGCTGCCTTACCCTGACCTAGTTCAACCTTCAGCTGCCGAGCTGATGCCTTTATTTGGGAAACCGGTACCAAAGTATAGCTTTACAAGATGCTCAACATTTCTCATTTAACGGAGGGGGAATGGTTCTTATAAAAATACTACTTTATTCTCATAATAATATGACTTTATTCTCATAATTTCTCCCTGAAACATCCCACCCACCCAAAGGGGATCACAAGTCTGTCAAATCTGTTATTTTGGGGTTCTTAGGCTGAAAAGTTTGGGAACTCCATGTCAAGAGGAAGATGAGAGACACTAGAATCAATAGCACAGATGATCTGAAGGCTCCTCAGCACAGAACCCCAGGCTGATCACATCCATGCCATGTCGCATTCATGCAGTAATTAATGTAAAACGAGTCCCAACCAAGTATATGTACATACAATTCCTCTCATGAGTCTGACACTGCTGTTTAAAATATTATTTTTAAGGATCTATAGATATTTATGCAATATTCACATTGTCTAAGACAGAATTTTGGGTTTTCATTATCTGTAAGCCATAACCATCAAAATTACAAAACAGAAAGCCTTGAAATATTTCACTCTGTGTGTAGCTTATGCAACATTTTTTTTTTTTTTTGCAGAAACCTTGTTTTTTCAAATGTAATTGTAATAAAAAAATCACCCTTCAATATCTTAAAAATGAAGAGCATGTAGTAGAGGATGTACTTTTTACCATAACTTTGTTTTCACCATATGTCACATAGTTTGGGTGTGAGATTAAATGGTCTCACAGCCATTGTGTATATGATTGTGTTTGGGCCTTACAAGCACAGTTGGTATCCACACAGAATCACAGCAGCGCAGCAGACATTGGCAGAGAGATCCCAGTGGATTCTCTCCATCGCCGTGTTTATAAGGGGCTGTGAAGGGGTTCTTCATCAGAACAGGCTCTGACGCACACTCCTCTGCAAGCCTTGAATATAAACAGGACTTTTTCAAACACAAAATCCTGGTTGCATATAGAGAGAACATAGAAACGGCGAGATACAAATGGTTCATAGAAAACTACCAGAATATTATTCAACTCAATATAAAAACCAAGCTCATTCTTTTTTTTACATTTTTAAAAGCTAAGTTAGAAACATTCAATAGGGAATTATACTTGAACAAAATATTGCCCATTTGTTAAATTACTGGGTGAGGTTACTACATGATGATGAGACTGCATTAATGATCCCTTTTAACTCATTGAGCAGTTTGTTACCTGCAGGCTGCCTGAAAACAGACCAGAGCCTGGAGCAGAAACCCTTTGGACCGAAAGGTCTGGCTGCTGGAATCTGACATTCGTTTCTCCTCCTGAAACAAAACAGCGGCTGGTTGATTAAACCAAGGATGAGACACAGTAAAAGTGGAACTTCTTAAAGACAGTGTTAAAAAGACATTATCAATATTTATCATATCTGCTCTTGTTGCTTACAAGTATGTAAATGTGCATTTAAATCTGTATTTATATTAAAAAAAAAAACAGGAAAACACTTATTACATAGTTCTGAAACCATGCATACCTGTGAGGTATGACAGCATTATTTCTTTACCTGAAAGGCTGAGTAAAAACCAACAAGCAACACTAACATATTGCCAGAAGAGTGAATAAATAAATGCAAAGTTATAGCTTACTTTCCTTTAATGGAGATCGATGTACTGATGCACAACGGTTAAAAAATGCTAAATTCATACCCACAAAGGCCAAAAGTAATTAGGTTGCTTTTATGTTAAAGGTTTAAAATATATTAATGAGTTTACATTTTAAGCTTTCATGTTACTGAGACCAAGATATACTATCGTAAACAACCAGGCTGTAATTTTCGGTGTAGCAGTGTAGCTTCAAGCCTTAATTCAGCAGAAATAAATCCACTCAATGTGGGTAACTTGACAAACACCATCATAAACTTTGAGACGAGTGAGTAACAAAGGCAGAAAAACACAAAAACCTTGAAGAAAACTCGGGAATGGTCTTTAAGAGAAGAGATACCTGACTAAAGTGAATTACAGAGAAAGTGGACCACACCGAAACACTGAAAGCTGGACTCGCTGTCATCAGTAACGAATTTCAAGATCTCAAACAGGAACTCCGCAGCAAGCTAACAACATTTAAAGATTTTAAAAAGTGGGTTATAAGCAGGGTTCAGGGCGGCGGTCAGGATGGGGGAAAGTGACCTGTTGACACATGGAGTGACAAGGGCAACATCTGGTTGTTTCTCCACAGATCTGTCTTTAGAGGTAGAGCATTTTTCCCCTCCCTCCTCACCAGAGGCTGAGGGAGCACAGCGGGGTTGAGCCTCATCAGCTACTGGCTCAACGGCACTACCTCAGCAATGTCTGAAGCTGGCGCTGCTGAGGCAGTGGAAGACAGACTCGGTGCAGTTTCTAAGTGGCAAAGAGATGTTAGCAGCATCATTGCTAACAAAGCGTAAAGTTCAAAGCTGTCAGGATTTGGGTTTTGTTTTGGCTGTTTGTTAATTTTGATTTATTAGTTAACTCTCCGGCCTTTTAAATCGGTTTTGGGTTCTTTCTTGTTTGGTTTCTATTATAGCTTGTGTTTTGTTTAGTCTTAGGTTTAGGTTCTGTTTTGGTTTATGGAGTAGTTTGTTATTAAGTCACTTGGCCTGCTCAGTTCACTTCTTTGTATCCAGCCTTTAATCAGTCACTCAGTTCACCTGCCAGCTATCTGCCAGCTCACCTCTTAGTCAACACCCTGTCACTCCTCTTCTCCAGTCTCCATCCAATCAGTGTCAGTTTTCTTCCAGTCACTTCCCTGTTCCTGACAAACTCCACCCATGTCAGTAATTAGTCTTCACTCCTGTTCACCTGCTCACTCCCCTATATAGTCCTGTCACAAACCTCTGCAATCTGCCAGATCAATTCAAACCACATGGTGACTCTTATCCAGCGTTGTATTACTGATAGCCCTGTTGATACCGACCCGATTGCCTTTTTGACTCTGAGCCAGCCTGATCCCTAAACCTGATTTTCTTGCCCGGTATGATTGCTCACCTGTTTTTCTGACCAGGACCTGCCTTGTGATATTCTGAGTTTGCCTTATCCTTGTCTGTACTTCTGCCTATTTTGAACTGCCTTTAGTGTACCGGATTTTGGACTGCCCTTTTGATCATTGAGTCTGCCTATCCCTGTTTTATTATTAAATTCAGTTTTTTGCTTAAAACCTCTCTTGTCTGGCTGAATACTGGGTCCAACTGTCTCTGGTTCGTGACAAAAGCACCATTCAACCTTAAGATGGAATCACTAAATGTAAATAAGTTGACAGAAAAATGTCAAAAACATGCACAGTAACATTAAAGTAGCACCCTTAGCCCAGTGTATACAGTTTATCTGCAAAAAAAAAAAAATGATTTTGGGGTGAGTTACACTTTAAAAGGAGCAGGAACTACCCAAAGGAATCAACATGCAAAATCCAATGTGCCCACTGAGCTACCGGACAAACCAGGTCCGGATGGCACTCTGAGAGCAATAGTAGTTCATTTCCTCAAGTTTGAAACTAAGGAGATTATTCTACAGAAAGCCTGGCAGAAAAAAAGGGATAAATTTAATTATTGCTCACAAACAAATTTAGGCATCATGATTGGGTGATTTCAACGTCGTCTTGAATCAAAACTTAGACACAACAAGCTCTAAACAAAACAAGAAACATCAAAATCTGGAAAGTTATCTTCAGAAGAAATTGAAATGACAGACATTTAACCCTCTTGAACACGATTTAACATATTCGATAACACACATTGTTATATTATGAGATTATTTTTTCATTAATATAGAGAATAGACAGTGATTGAGTGTAAGATTAAAGGGGCAGATCACAATGCATTATTTCTGAAATACACACCATCAGCTGCTGCAAATGAGAAATAAGAAACTTTCTAAAACAATTCGATTTATCATCACTTGGCTCTAGACAAAATAAAGGAATTAAAAGATGTTACAATTAGAGTTGTAGAACAGCTCAAGCATAAATGTCACCATTTGATAGGCTGCCCCAGATTATAGCATAAACTAATTTGCACCTGCAGTCCCATTACACAATACAAAAAATGTATATACAATAATTAAATAAAGCAACACTACCAATTCTAACAAATCACGCTACATAAAGCAGACACACATGCACAGACTTAATCATTGGCACACATACAATTATTCAATTAATGATTACATATCTGAGCAGTCCAACTATTGTTTCAAGTTAGATTTGAAAACTCTCAGAGAACTGCAGCTCCTCACATCATCAGGCAGCGTGTTCCACTGATTAGCAGCTTTTACAGAAAAAGACGGCTGCCTGGTAACAGTACGGCGAAATGGGATGGTGCAATCTCTCGCAGATGATATTCTTATAGATGAAATTGTCTCTAAGTCGGGCTTTTTGCTGGTGATGTCATAGCTTTCCTCGAGTAACCAAACACATCAATCCCGCATTTGGCGAGTGCCGAGTGTTAAGTTCGGACCCTGCATGGACTCCTGCGTCGCCTTTAATCCGCTAGCATTAGTCTTAGGCCTACAGGAAATAGCAATATAGGAAATAACGCTTTTATTTATCTATCGTAACCCCAAATTCTGTACAGGCGCAGCCCTTTAGGTTTTGAACTTCACTGCGCCTCAGTTTTCTACATAGCCTGGATGGTTGTAGAAAAACAATAGGCTATTTGGGAACTGATTGTCCGGTCCCAGCATTATTTATGTTCAATGATACCAGCTTGAGGCGGTATCACAATCCTTCTATTCAGTTCTGCCTGTGCGCTCTTTTGAAAGAGGGAGGAAGGGGTCTGTGCTGAAGCTCCTACTGTTACAAGACCCCAAAAATGCCCCTTAAAAGTACGCACCGACATTACCGTGAGACTAAATTGAGTATGTTATGCAGCAGCCCTAACAGCAGGCCTACCCCATTAAAGAATCAGCTAGTCTTCTGTTTCTCTGTGCCCCCTAAGAGGAATGTCCCGTTTGGCACACATCGTGAGAATATCAAACATAACCTTCACATGCTGACAGTTTCTCAACAAATATGATGCTTCCAGCGTCTGGCTTAATCCAGTCCTGGGGCTCTTAGGTGAATGACTGTCTCTGTGCCGCTGGTTACTGAGAACAGGAAGCCTGCTGTTTACATGTTTGGAACAAGCATAAATTCAATTTTATTCTGCTTTATTTTATTGTATATGATAATTTTTAAGACGTTAAGTGACACATATAAAAAAAGTGACCTGGAACGGTGCACGCTTGTTGGTGGCAGACAAGCTGGTCTGAGTATTTTAGAAAATGCTAATGTGTTAGGAATTTTAAACAAAACCATTGATCATATCTATAGATAATGTTCTTGAAAAGGGAAAAATACCCAGTGACTGTCTGTATTCTGTACCAAACCACCTTGTTGGTGCAGAGGACAATAGGCAGACAGGTACGAGGCTGACGTGAATGCAGCAGTAGCTTAAATAACCACCCAATACAGCCAAAGCATGAGTAATAAAACTGTTTCTGAACACACAATACGTCAAACCTTGAAGCAGATGGGCTGCAGCTGAACTGAACAGAAAAATGACGATACTATTCACACAGGCTTGCCAAAATAACTAACTAGACAAATGTCGCCCTGTCCAATGAGTCTCAGTCACAGCACTCCAGTCAGATTGCTTACTTATCCCGCTTCTTTTTGTGGTTTCACTTGTGTCGCTCCTCACAACCACCAGACGTCCTCACTGCTTGTCTTTGTGTCTGCCACACCCACCTCACCTGCTGCCAGCTCCCTAACGAGGACTTTTTGACAATGTTCCTCATTATTTCTGTTTCCTTATTTTTGGATGTACTCTAAGACCATCCTGACTAAGGGATGCGACTAAAAAAAAGAAATCTTCAGCCCTTTCCTTAGTATTCATGACCTGCATGAGAGAAAACACTGAGCATTTTCTGTGGAGATTATTTCCACCGTGAATTCGGTTATTTTTACCCAGGCGAACAAACTCCGGTTCGGGTAAGCAGATGTGATGCAGGAGGATGAGTGTGCTTGTTTGTGGCACAATAAATATTATTTTATACCCCTATGCTTAATAAAACTGCAATTGGACTATGTGTGACAAGGCATTTAAAGCAGGCCTACCAATTTAACTGTTTAAACAGATATGTTTAAATATGATATTTCCTTATAAGTAAGGTGCCATGGTAACAAGTACTTGTCACCTAACAAGCATTTTGGCATGTAAATACCTAGCAACTGGTAAAATACTATTTTTTTCCACTTTCCTGACAGGCTTAAAAGACACATAAACTCCATAAATATTAATGCCTACAAAGAAGATAAAGCAAACAAATACAACTTGTGGCAATGAAGTTACATAATAAAACGGCTTACAATGAAACAAGTGATGTTAATTAGAACCTCTACATTGTTGGCTTTTTTGGGGGTGCTTCAATATTGTTTTTTTATTGAAATTTGATAGCTACATTATTTGAAGAGCAATAATCAGGTTGCAACATAAAAAAGATGAGTATTACATAACATGTAAAATAAGAATACACAGAATGTGCTGACTCACCAAATTAATCATCAAAGCACCCAGTATGATCTGGACTGTCTAAAATAGTTAACCTTAACGCTTAGAAAAGATAATTACGTTGAGCTAAACTACAGAACAGGGACCTTTTCTCCATGCATTTTGTCTGTCTAGGCAAGACTATGACTAGAATGAATCTGCTTTTCAAACATAAATTCCTTCTGACTACAGTTGTTTTGTCTTGATGCTAGTTTTATTTTTTTTTATCACATCAAAGACTGAGGTTTGAACAATATAGATAATACAAAGATGAAGCATTTCTGCAGCTGTTACTGTTGGAGGTGAAACAGTGCGACTTGCCGTGCTTCGCTGATGAGAAGAGGAAGGCAGAATTAGCTCAGAGAGCCTACTGGTGATAGCCTCAATCAGTCCCTCTACCTCTTGGTACTGAACTGGTCTGGGCTGATGGTTGACTCTAAAGAAGAGAGACATTCATTTAATTAAGGAAGCAGCTGCTCATATTTTAAGGAAAGGGACTGTGACGATAAAGGTGGCATGTCATAAACTACAGCCAACAAATGAACAGCGTGCTCATCTCACATTAGAGTTATGTGACTTATGTGGGCTGTTATGTGTGTTTACAGTATGCTACCTGCAATAGAAAGCAGACAATGCCACAGCCAGCTGTCCTGATTTATAACCCAAGTGAATTTGATCTTAAACTCACAACCTTATACCAGAGCAGATATTGTGCTCCAATCAATTACATCAATTACCGGTTCTCTCCTGAGGTAGAAAAACAACCCCAAACCATCACATAACCACCACAATGTTGGGTTGTAGCAATAATGTTCTTTTTCTGAGATCCTGTGTCAGTTGAACCAGTGGTACCAGAATATAACATAACTTATTAATCTTTCATTTGAAACTGCTTTGGTACAGCAGCAACACTTGTGCACCAAAAACAAAGATTTAACTAATCTTGATCATTATAATGATAATGGCTGAAGGTAGGAAGGACTTCGTGCTGCATACAGTCCTGCAGAGGTGGTATCAGTCTGTGACTCAAGGTGCTCTCCCTCCAGTGTCATGGAGTTGGTGAGTCAGTCCTGTGTAGAGTTCAGTTCCCTGGGCATCCTCGGCCCAGCCACCTGTGAAACGTGGCCCAGCTCAGCCTGGATGCTGATACGCTGAGCTGAGTGCCTTGTTGTTGCAGTTACTGAGTGGGATGGTTGCCCACAACCATCCCACTCAGTAACTGCAACCAAGACAGAAAGTGTTGACCTTTGTCTGTGCTTACTCACCAAACAGCACATCAGAATATCTGCAAGTCGGTGGACTGTGTCCAGGAAGGGTACCATCTGCAGAGTCCCTCTCTGTTAACGAGGACTTTAATATCTCTGTGTGGGAATATGGAGCTACCTGGAGGTGATTAGGAGGAATGGCCTCCTCATTCTGTGTTGTGTACTTCTGTACGTCTATTCAACGCATGGAAAGCCCATAATTGTCATGACGTTCAAGAACAAGGTGCATAGGTGGTTTGTCCTGGACCTGTCACCTGGCCACCCCCTGGTTAGTCATGTCTGGGAAAGTTTCCTGTTCAGGACCTCCGCTGCAGAGGTGGTCATCAGAAGCTGTGGCGTGAAGGTCTTAGTGCTTGCCATAGCAGCCACCAGAGGGCACCATTGGTGAAGAAGGGTGGCTTTAGGGCTTGGTTGTACTTGGGGACCAATGAAGCAGCTGACACATACTAGGTCAGCAGCTCTGTGGTTTGCAGAAGCAAACATCTCAGGTATAGGAGGAATTCAGCGAGGCTATTTTGAAGAACTTTGGGTTCGCCTTTAAAAAAGTTCTGGGAAACTGTTTGAAGACTCAGAATCAGAGTGCAGAGACCATCTTAGGTGCATTTTTGAGGATCTCCTTAATCTGGTCATCATGTCCTTTGTGGAGTAGGCAGAGTCTGAGAAGTAGGGGAAGGCAAATCTAACACATTGGCAGCTCCCCAGCAGCAGGGATGGGGAGGTTCATACTGAGGATCATCATGTCAACCTTGTGAGGCTCCAATTTGCCGGGGGTCTGATCCTCTAGCAGTCAGATAGTTTGGGAATGCAGTCCATGTCTTCTCTGATCCTAGTCGTGTTCATGGACTGGTTCTTGAGGCGTAGCCACTGGGAGGAGGCCGTAAGGCTTGTGAGCCTCAGGGTCTGATATTTGCTTTTTTGAAGATATTTGATTCTGTTAGCTTCAACAAAAAAACACAATTTCTTTTTAATGTAGTTTTGGATTTGCTGTCAAATGATGGCAGTCAGATAACATCGCATGTATCCCAAATTCCCGAAGGCTGATTCTTTTGTGAGATAATGTTTCATGGGTCAGCTTCCAGTTTAAAATTACCTTCATTAAAAAAAAATAACAAGCACATGTCATATCTGGAGAGCAGACACATACTCTCACATTTCACTGGAATGCAATTTAATAAGGCACAGGGCCTTTTGATTTTTCTCCCTCGCACATCTTCTTTAGTTCAATGGCACCTTCTTTTTGGTGTCTGAGCTGCAAAATTGTAAAACAGAAATTATGTTTCTTGGTCGTTTCATTTTTATAACTCAGGGAAACAGAAAACCGTGGATTACTTATTAAAAGTTCTTAAACGCTTTGATCATTTTGAAACGTACAAATCGCTAAAATCCTTCCGTTATATTTATTCGACAAGCTCCATTTGTTTTGTTGTTTAATCTTTTTTGGGTTTGCCATATCCTGGATGGATGTGAATCCAGACAAGCATGTTAGGGGTACCAATACTCATTGGACCAATGGATTTTAAAGATTTACCGCGTACCGAATAAGTGTACAGAAATGAAAGGTTAGAAATTTCAGTGCAAGATAGTGTTTGTTCAATAAAGGAATATACTTTAGCACTTTCAACACTCATAACCAACGGTGTCAAAATTTGTAGACCTAATTATAATTAGGTATAATTGAAGTCTGTAAGGCCACCAATTTAAAGTCAGGTCTAGGAGGACTGAATAAGGCAAATTAGGAACAACTTTTATTATACATCTATTTTTTGTCACGATCTCCAGGTCTTTGATTATTTTAGGTTCCTGGAGATGAGTTTATTTTGTCATAATCTGTTTATTAACTATGGTTTTTGTTAGGTTCTGTTTTCCACTGTTTTCTGTCTGCACGTAAGTCCAACGACAAACAGATCCACATATCTTTACTATAAGTAAGTTAAAAGTTTGCAAAAAAATCAAAAGCATATTCTGACGGAGCAAGACAATAACAAAAAAGGGGCTGCACGACATTAGGACAAGTTTTCCATAAATACAGAAAAAAAACAAGTGTTAATATCTTTCTGCTTTAGATCATATGGTTATAACAAACGTTATTTCCATAAGGGTTTTATACATTGATGGGATAGTTTGTGTTTTCTGGTTTGCTCTTTACAATCAGAATAAAGCCGAAGCTTTTTAAAATAACGCCGAATGTCCGCTAGCCTAAAGCTATTAGCTTCCGAATAACTTCCCGCGACTACAGTTCGTTTCAAACTTAAGGTTTGTTTCGTTTCGCTCCACCATCGTTCGATAGTGCTATGAGCATTATTACCGCATTAATATGGAACATTAATGTTAATTTAAAGGGGTTTTTGTATAGCTTTAGGATTAACCGATTTTAGCAACCGCTCGCTACAGCGACCCCTAGCGTCCCGGAGGTATAATCGCGTTAGTAAAATCGGGCGTCCCTAAAGATACTGATTTTACTGAGAAAATCATTCTTTAAAATGTTATTTCATCAAATAATGTTTTGTTTAATTCAAGATTTGCATTATTTATGGGTTGAAACACACCAAATGTTGTTCTGAATTAGTTAAGCTAATTTAACCTCAAATTACATTCTTTAAGATAAACTTTGGTTCTTTAACTCAGATCTGGAGTGAACCAGGATTCACTGAACTATTCTGATGATGATGATGATCAACCGCTTTATTATGTCTTTTGTTTCTTTTGTGTGTACATAGTTCCTTAGCATCTTTTTATCTTCATTTTGCTTAGTAGTTTAGTCAAGCTTTACTAGCCTAGTAGAGAGGATTTGTTGATTGAAATATTGTTTTAATTAAGATAAACAGCATTATATAGTGATGTTCTCTAGATGTTCATTTTATTTCTGTTAATAAATTCTTGAACTTGAAAAGAAGTCGTCACTCATTTATTCCATATTTGTGCAGAGTTTGCTGTGAAAAGAACACCAGTGCTCGAACCATTCCTTTCTACTATTGTCCTGATATCAGCTCTAGAGCTGATATTCACCGGCCAATACCTAACAGACAGAGAGTTATTTATTAAACATTAAATAACTTTAAAGTGTGTAATAACACAACACAGTATTGTGGTTTAAGGCGTGACATATCGAGGCGATGAAAGCAAGAGCGGCTGAGCCCACAGCTGAACAAAAATAAACATGGCAGCGGAGGAGGATGCATGAGTAGCTGCTGCTATCACATCTGTTTTGTCAAAATCCACGATTTCTTTTTTGACAGAAGAACAGCAAGAAATGACTCGACTAGTTTCTTGTTAATTTGATACGTTGAGTGGCTAAAACCAACATTTGGTAGACGGGCACTTGGTGTTACTTTGCCCAACCAGCTTGGAGAGTTCTGCTGTATGTCCCTCTTTTCCCCACATGGACTCCTGGGCACTCGGAAGACAAACTCGTACATTATTGCTTTGTTTGCGATTTTTTTTCTGTGTTTTTTCTAAGTAAATTTGATAACTGCGCATGTCAGAGTGGTTCTATTTTGAATAAAGCCAGGTGCATATACACGCACATTATGATTGAATTAAATTGTGTGCCTATATAAACGGTACAATCAGATTATATTTTGTTTTTTAATACAAATTCA
Organism: Fundulus heteroclitus; assembly: GCF_011125445.2. NCBI lineage: Eukaryota > Metazoa > Chordata > Actinopteri > Cyprinodontiformes > Fundulidae > Fundulus > Fundulus heteroclitus. Next base: position 28,515,319 of record NC_046376.1, on the reverse strand, counting down.
TTTCAATCCAATCGTCAAATTTTGTGTACGTAAACATAGCTTGGGGGGACAGTGGCACAGGAGTTTGAGGGTTTGTCCAACAATTGGCGGATTGCCAATTTGATCCCCTCCTCTGACCGTCTCAGTCTGTTTCCTTGGGCAAGACACTTCACCCGAATTGCCTGCTGCCGGTGGTCAGATGTATGGCAGCCTCACCTCTGTCAGTCCTCTTCACTCATGAAAATATAATTTTACACTTTATCACGCGGTTTCCTGACTATTGTCTGCACTCTGGTCCAACGCCTACTTCTGAAGTCATGACAGCAACACTTATTGTGCTTCGGTTAATTCTTTGCAATGTATATGTATATTGCGATCTATTCTATTGCGTTGTCAATAAATCTGTGATATATTGTTTTTCCTACCACTTATCTTTCCATTAATATTCCAGAATACAGCTTAATATGAGCCAGCTCCTGCCTCTCTCCACCTTTCTACCTCTCTTTTTATGTTTTTTGTCTGCCGCTACCCTGTATCTTTATATATTTTTAGATTTTTAAGGATACCTGCCTCGCTTCCTTCCTACTTCTTGGTTGAAAGAAAACCTCTTTGAATCTAGATCAGCAGAGTTTACAATAATTTTGAGAGTAAATGTATACAGTATATGTATATATATGTATGAGTATGTGTGTGTGTGTGCCTGTGTGTGTGTATACATAAGTATGTATGCATGTCCACAGTTCATGTGTTTACGTATACCTGAACAAAGCAGTTGCAGCTTTGACAGCTTGTGCAGCTACTAGCAGGCAGGAGGAGGAGACACCAGCTTTCACAGCCTCTGATACCGCCACAAACCCGGATCCACTGGGGAACAGATGTATGCTTGGTGGCTGTCTGTTCACACACACAAACACACAACATACGCAAGACCATCATCTCAGCTTTAAACATAAAAAATGTCTTACCAACTAAATGTAATTACAGAGGTAACAATGTCATTTTAAACAGCTCAGCAGCTATGGTACTGTATTTTCTTTAATACAGAATAATAACAGGGCAAATCAAAATACTTTTGTTGGTGTTTTTCACAGCCTAAGGCAAGACGTTTTGTCTCCTTGTGTGTTGCTCAAAGGCTTGTGGACATCAGCAGCATTCTTCTACATCACTGTAGCCCATGTATTTATGTGTTTTCTTTGCTTAAGGTTAAGCAGAGTAGATGGCATTGACCTCTTACCGTTACAAATATCTCCAAAGTTTGCCTTTAGGATAAACAACCAAAACAGCTGTGGACGGGGTCGGTGTTGCCACAATACTTGTTGCTTAGAACATCCTAAATAACACAGACATGCACAATGGCATGTGCACAAACACAACAAAAACTGCACAAGGTTCTGCTAAACTTTCAAAGTCCTAAACAAACAAAACGCCCAAGGTCATCAAAATGTACAACCATGACATGTTAGTGGCAAACTCTGGTAAAAACCTTGATTATACACACACACATGCACCCACACACAACCTCGTCCACCCACATACACACTCATTTTGGCTTGTTCAGCACTTCAGTGATTAATCGTGGCTCTTAAAGGACACATTTCGCTGTTAGATTATTAAATCTTTTATCCCTGCTATCATCACCATGTGACCAGTGGCATTCTATTAAAATTATGTCAACCTTGCAAAAATAGGACAGTGTTTTATTAGCTTGTCATACATTTTCATCGTGGAGACACCAGAGAGTTAATTTAAATCCAATTAAACCCCCCGGTGCACCGTACTTAACATGTTTTACAAGAAGTCACTTCTCTCTGCCAGTGGAGCTGGAGTTATAGTTTAAGGTCAGTTTTTTTTTGGCAAGTAATCTAACTGTAATTCACATTCACTGTCAAAAGTGAAAAATCTAATTAAGTCTGTAATAAATCACTATAACTGTAACATTATGTAAAGACTATGTCAACGATCTGAAAAAACACGGGAAAGTCACTAAATTAAAGTAAAAGGCTGTTTTTATTTAACAGACCAATTAACATAAAGGACAAGACATAGTCTTTTATGCAAATGTCAACCTAGGGTGGAAATTAGTTCATGCCATTGGCCAAATGCAGGTAAAATCACAAAGTGGCCGGTAAAGCTCATCAGCCCAGAAGCTACAGTGGTGAGTTTGGAAATTTAACAGGTAAGCATAAAATAGGACAACAATCCAGCTGAACCGCCGCCAGACTGTATGAAAGCGCTATTATCAGTGGAAGAGGAAGTGATCAGTAATCTGGCGTTTACATGTCTTGTGTTAAAATGGTGGCAAAAACCAACAAACTCTCAAGAGGGGATAAACTAAAGTTAAACGGTTGTTTGTTTTTATTTTGTTATTTTTTTATTTATTTTTTTAGTGAGAAGTGACGTCTCTAGTCCCCTTTAACAACAGATGATTGCTGGTACTTAGTTTTTATATACTGGCCCTGATGTTGAAAAAAATGTATGAAAAAAAAGGCATCCAGCTTATAAATAAAACAGGAACGTCTTATGTCACCTGGCCACAATTCAAAGGAAATACAATGTATTGGGCAATCGCCAGAAAATAATGTACATATAAATCAACTTATTTTGCATCTTCATGATGATTTCAATTAAATAACATAAGAAATCTTTTGCATGACAGTGTCAAAAAAGGCATAGACAGGGTTGCTCACTAAATCAGTAATGAGAAAACAAGCTAATCTAATCTAAAGTTAGCTCTAAAGCAACAGAGAATGAACTTATCAGAAAGGTTAAATAAAAGTAAAAATAAAGCCAGAATAAATATACAATTATTGACAATAAGGCATATTCGGGTAAAAAAATTAAATATTTAAGTTAAACAGAGGAAGGACAGCTGATTTACACAACGATGAAAATATGCAATATGCAAGACTGTACATGCAACATCCCAGAGTAGATGAGGCGTGTGCAAGTGTACCTTAGCATCTGAGAAACTGTGTAAATGATTAATGATCCGATCAGAACACGTTTTGAATTTGTTGTGAGCAGCAGATATTATAAAGTCTCACAGCAGCTGGGATGAAGTACCTGCGGAAAAGCTCCTTAGAGCATCTGGGAAGCAGCAGTCTCTCACTGAAAGAGCTCTCCAGCTCTGCAGTAACTCCATGCATAGGGGGTGGGACACATTGTTCATCAATTCTTTTTCTTACAGTCCTTCTGTCTCCCACCACCTGCACTAGGTCCAAGGGGCCATCCCAAGAGAGCGCTGGCCTTCCTAATGAGCTTTTCCAGCTGCTTCCTCTAAGCTACAGATAAGCTGCTGCTCCAACAAACCAGAACATGCCACCAGAGTCAAAGAAGGTCCTCTGGAGCGCCTCCTGCACTCCAAAAGACCGGTACCACACAGGAGGTCTTCCACAGCTGTGCTACTCTCCCCAGCTTCAGACTAGTGTTGAAGATCTGTCCCATGATGCCACACAGCCGATCTGCGCAGCACCTCTGGAGTCTGGAGCTGATGCCATCCGGACCTGCAGCCGTCCCAGCAGACCTATTGTCGTTTTACATACCCAGCTTTGCCCAGCTAAACACAGTTTGTTTTATCCGTTATTATTTTGGGCTTGATACTTAAAGACAGACATATATTAGAGTAGATAAAAAAGAAATCTTACACAGAATGTGCCTTATGTGATTTTGTCTCCAAATAGATACTTATAATGTGCGTGCGTCTCAAAACACAACTCTTAAGAGCGTCCTTGAAAATGTTTCTTTGGTTGATTTAATTGACAAAAATGCAAATACAGTAATCGTATGTTACAATGCCCTTGGACTGATAACAGAAGACCTATTTTTGAATAATTTAGATATAAAAGACAACCAATTCAATGGATAAAAAAGTGCTGATTCAAAATGTAGAACTGCTTAGATAGCAAGTTTTAAAATGTATCTTTTGGCACCAGTTGCTTTTCTCAATATCAAATATTAATCTGACAATTAATTAAAGGCGTACCTGTTAAGTACTTCAGTGAGGAGCAGAAAACCTTGCTGTGGGACTTCCAGATTGGCCAGCTGCACAGCCTCCTTAAGACTGCGCACCAGGGAGTCCATACCTAGCACACAAACACAAACCACACACGCAAACGGATGAATATTACAAATAAGCAGCCACAAGCACTCGATTCGCTTTGCTCAAGTGTTCTGACATCCTGCATGTTGTACATCATCAAGTACAGCAGCTTCCCACATTAAAATATATGAAAATCCCTTAAATACAGACGTAATGATGCACACAGACAGCAACCCTCGTTTTCACTCATTTTATACAGCGGCAATGATCCGTGTTTCCAATTTACCTCCATGTGGACATAGCTGTGATCAGCTCGTTTTTTATGCTGATCAGGCAACAGATTCCAATCTGAACATTATATTGAAGAAGGAATCAGCAGATATTGGGTATACTGCCATATTTACCCAGCACTGGCATTCATTTTCAGTCAGACTCTTAAGGACTGTTGTTCAAAAGCGTATGAGTGAGAGGCGTATCAAACGCATGGCAGACACATTTCTTCCACCATAACTCTTAGTGCCAGAATGAAGACGTTTAAACATTAAAGTCGCTGTTCAGAGAACACAACTGAGACTGAAAAGAGTATCGTGGAGAGAAAGCTGCATTTCATGATGCATCCTTGAACAGCATCAGTATGTGGTATATAGGCTGCACTGTTGCAGATATAGATGCTCTAAGCAGTCCATATAGCATATTAATGACTGTCCCTTGCTATCTTACTATAACATTAGAAGAGCAAAAAAACAACATAATTATTACTATTATTATTATTTGTGTGTGTGTGTCCTGTCTGGCAATGTGGCAATAAGAATTGTTGTCTTAATGCCAGAAAGAGCCCAACAGATTTTATTCTCATAAGTGGAGTATTATTGCTTTCACCATACTGTAGTGCTCTGCTTGATTTATATATGTAAATAGTTTTATTATGTAGGGAATAATTCATGTTATGTGGACACTACATTGATAACATAGAAGAGGAGAAATGAGAAGAAAAAGAAAGAAAAGGTGAAAGAAACAGGAGAAAGAAGAGAGATCAACAAAACTTCATCAGTCTGCTTCATTACCTGCAAAGAGAGATGTAAAAAGAACAGCACAACCAATAGAACTACAGATACAATACAGCAACACCTTGATACCATCACTGAAGTATATACAGTATTAATCAGTACAAAATGTATAAAGTGGTAGCTGAAGATAAAAACTGATGAGTATGTATGTAGCCAGATCCAAGCACCTATAGGTGTTTGTGAGTGTGCGCTTGTGTGTGTTTATCCTTGGGGAAAAAGCTCAATAGTGGTTGTGAAGTGCAAAAGACCAACCTGCCTGTCCCTGTCTTACCAGACAGCCTTTAATAAATTCCTTAAAATATTATTTTTGTCCGGCCTGAATACTGGGTCCACCTGTCCCCGTTCTTGACACACTCTCCCCGTTTGTATTTATATTGTGTGGTGGCCATTATTTTTTGCTGGATTGTCCGTTGTTCTATGCCTGCTTCATGCCCGTTTTCCTGCCTGTATAGGTTTCCTTTTGTTTATCATTAAATCCCCCAACTCAGCATGCGGCTCCTTAATTCCTGTTTGCGCTTTGGTCCATTAATCGCTTCTCATACCTTGACCAAATACTATTAAGAAACATAAAAACTGACCTTGAACATACTTGTGTAAGGTAAGTAAAAGCAATTCACTATTCAGACCTAGGCTATGTGCTAATGCCTTCAGGTTACATCAGATTGAACTAAATCATCCTTTAATTCCACAAGCTGTGCTTTTGATTTATTATGCAGCAAAAATATAAATATTTAAAACATCTTTACTCAAATTTAAATGCATTCGAGTACATATATGTTTTCTAAGAGCAAAGTCAGTACAGTGCAAGAGTGTGTTATAAAGAGTGATGAGAAGGGATGAAGAGCCACAGAGACGGACCATGATGCTAAACACCCAACGAAACAAGAGACATACTCAACTGGCTATATAAACAAGTTTGATCCAGTTGTTTAAAATTTAGTGCCATCATTTTTATTCCCCAGAACATTATTTCATCTTTCAACAAGACAGTTTTTTGAATTGCTTACAACTTGCTTTGAATCCTAAAGAGAGGAACTGCCGAACCTCCAACACCTGTGCCAAGAAGAAATCAGCCGTGTCCTTCCTGGAGAAACAAGTCTGAGACCAGGACACTCAGAACCATAGTTCAAAGACCTAGTCTGATGTGCTGAGAGCTTTCATTCGGTCAATTCTTCATATTTTTATTCAAACTTTTCACATGTTAATTCAGGTATTTAGAACATTCTAATTAAGAATATCCACGGTGAGTTTACCTGCCCAGATCGAGACTATTTAATAATGTTACATCTTTTACTAGGTAAAGAAAACCTGAATCCTCCAACTCTTTCATAATTCACTTTAGTCAGATTTCATATTTGTTTGTTTATTGCCTAGATTAATTTATCATTATATTAGTGTGATTACTAAAAGCATAATTATGCTGGCAGCCTTGATTCTGTCAGTCTGCCCCAGGGCAGCTGTGGCTACAATGTAGCTCACCACCGTGTGTGAGTGGATGTGAATGTGTGCGTGAATGATTGCCTGTAGCGGAAAGCTCTTTGCTACTTAAGGAGGAAATACACCGGGCATGTAACGTAAGCCCGGTGTAAGGTGCGGGTTTCAAAAGTGTCAATTGACACCAGACGCTGCAAAGTACGCACCAAAACTGCGTGTTTCTGCTCTGAAATGAACTATCACCACATGGAATGAAGGTGTGCCTTGCTCCAATCTGAATACCTTTAAATAATAGCTACTAGTTCCTGTTCCGTAACCTTTCACGGGGTCAACAGTAAGAACACTATCATGAGTGGGAAAGGAGCTTCGGACAGCCTTTAACTCAAACATCATTATTTGACAGAAACGCACATGGATGATGCGAGTTGAATCCAGCAATATTGCCTTCTGAAAATGAACTACAAAGCACGCTCTTATCTCTCCGGACATTTTTGTTGATTTCCGTGCTTATACGTCATGTCAAAGGATTGTGGGATACCTTCAGGCTTCTTAGCGCCGGTAGGGGACATCTCGGGGTTCATAAGGAAAGCTAGCCAGGAGAGGAAGCTTACAGGCTCATTTTCCTACCTCCTTCCTTACTGACTGCACTATTTGGACAGCACTTATCATGGCCGCTGACACACTTCTGCTTTGGCTGAAGAGTCCTTGCTCTATAAGGGTATTCGGATGGAGCGCAGGTCTCATGTCAGACAGAGACCATTAATGATTTTAAAAATCATGAAAGTTGACTTAAAACTAAATCAGAAAATTAACTAATTAAATCAATCGTTTATGAGCAACACTTTTGCTCTTTTACTCTGTCAAATCGGTTTATATATTTATATACATTTTTATATATATATACATTTTTATATATATATATATATATATATATATATATATATATACACACATTTTTATATATTTTATATATATATATATATATATATATATATATATATATATATATATATATATATATATATATATATATATATATATGTATGTGTGTGTGTGAGTCCAGTCTGGGTTCTCACCATATACAGAGTGGCATTGGGAGAAGAAAAGTGGTTCTTCAGTCAGTAACAACAAACAACTGTAGACAGACCACAGCAACATCTCATTACTGCTGCTGGCCAGCCGATCAAAAAGAAAACCTAAGAGAGATGGAGACACAAGAGACAAAGTACAGCCAGTTTATTTATTTGGATTTATTTCACTGTACAAGTAGTCACTCTGCATTTCCATCAAACTGTTCTTAACTAGAAGTAGAAAATGAATACATGGGACAAAAAAGGACACACTACAACAGCTTGTGCATATTCTAACTTATCTGGACCCAGTGGCGGCTTCTCAGTAGGGGGCGCTAGCTTCAATTATGGTGCGCCGCCCCCACCATAATTGAAGGAAAAAAGCATAGATACAGTAAACCTAAATTACAAAATGAAAAGTAATTATTAGTATTATCTGTTCTCTCATAAATCATGTCCATCTTTTGATTTTATTGGCCTTTATTAAGGTTATTTTATTTTCGTGTAAATCCCATTTTTAAATGCCGTGGGAATGTGTGTACGTTCTAACACATTTAGTTTCTATGTGACTTCATGCTGGTCTCTAATTGTTTACTTAAGGATTCCTCTCAGGGCGCAACTCTACACCCGTACCAAATCAGTGTGTTTTGTCTCATTCGTCATCCAATCAGATGAATTCATAATACCTGTCAATCAAAGTCACACCCCTGGAACCTCAGATGTGTCTGCGTGAATCTTATTGTGACATTTAGTGCCAGAAAAAGAGAAGCCATGACACGATGGTGCAGTGAAACAACATTTTGTCATTAATGTACTAAATAATATTCTCTCAAGATTTTTGCTTGAGCAATAAAAGAATGTGGACTGGACTGACTAGCCTTAAAAGCAAGCAGCAGGCAAGTGAATGTGGATGAATTTATTTTTAAGTGGTTTATTGTTGTGCTGTAAAACCTAACCTTTTGTGCGCCCCATGGCCACACACACACAATTTCTGTTTTCATCAGCCGCAACTGTTTGGTACTATGAATATTTAACATCATTTCTTGAGAGATTATTGCAACATAACTAAACAATTTAAGCTTAAGAATTTAAGAAAAGCTTTCCAGAATGTAATCCTAAAAAAATGCATGAATAACAAATTAGGACACCCCCACATGCATTTCTATCTAAAATGGCTTAAAACACTTAACATGTTGGGAAGAGTATTACTCAACGTTTTAGAGAAGGTCTGCCACAGCTATACCTCTGACATTTGGTTTTGTTTGAGTGAGAGCGAGTACCATGTGGAGATCAAAAGAGCTGCCTGAGGTATACATAAAGAGAAATGGAGCAGCTTATGAGTCTGGTAAGGGGTTTAAATTTTAATTTAAAATTAGCAATTCCACTGTATGGAAAATACTCTACAAGAGGAAAAACAACTGTATGCGGAGGTCAGGCCATTCAAGCAAATTCATCCTGAGAACGGCAATAAGATTCTGAAGGAAGGAGGTTTCAAAAATAAAATAAAATAAAATAATGTCTCCCCTAAAATGTCCCCATGGGACCTACAGCAAGCTTATGCTGCTGTTTGACTTTGCAACCTGACAATGTCCTGAAGTAGTCAAAACACAGATGTTGATCTCACTGAGATGCTGTGGGGTGACTAGAAACAGGCTTTCCTCAGATCTATGTCAGACTGGTAGATGGCAACATCTACAACACATCTCACTGAAATTATTTCAACCAAAAAGGCAAATCGAAATGTGTGTGCTATTGTTTCCCTCAGAACAGTTTCATTGTTAGCTTCTTTTTGTTGTTAATTTTTGTTGTCTACCAGCAATTAAATGACTTTCCTTCCATAAATAAATAAAAACAAGATATGACACTAGTATGAAATAATAATAAAAAAAATGTCCATCTCAGCTGTAGCATGCCACCTGATAAGTCAGCCTTGATGCAGAGAGCGCAGTACTGACTGGGAGAATGAACCAAAATGGCAGTAATGCTCTTCGCACTGGCCACTTGTAGCATCTCATCACCACTCAACAGCAACTGAAAAAAAAGAAACATTTTATTCAGATCAATTAGAATATGAACTCTCAAAATGTATTAGAAATTTAAGATGCTTGGCACCAAAACACATGTCACTGCCAAGCGTCTGTCTTAACCACGCCACTTTGCTTCCCTTCCAAAATATATGTCTCCTCGTTTCTATTCCAAAAAAGGGATTAGAAGCTATAATTTTTTTACTTTTATACTTCCAGCAACTGTAGCTGAGACGTCCAGCTCCATAAAACCAATTTCACAGTGATTTATTCCGACTATAACATAGAAAAAAACGGCAAACAACCTGTCCGGCTATGGAGGAAATGATCCCCTGGTCCTGATTACATATTGTATCATTCAGGCGTCTCTGGCTTTCTTGCTGGATATTTCATTAATGGGAAAATAAAGTTAAGAAGTAAATATTTAGTTGTCAGATGGAGTATCACACGTGAAGTCTAACAACATTGTGTTGGCAGTGAATATAAACGTCATAATTTACCTAAAATTAGAGCGGTCACTGTGACTTCATGCATGCTAGGACTTCAAAACAGCGGTTCATATCCAGAAAAGGGGGATGGGGGGGTGGGGGGGGGGTAGGTGTCATGTAGGGTTCAATTTTCAAGAGGTAATTATCGAGGCCACAGCTGACGTAGGCATCGATAAATGAAGTCACTGTTTATCTGGCCAGATTAAATAGAATTTTATAGAAAACATTGTTATCTTTAGCTTGTTGTAATGAGAGTTAACACTTTACATTAAACATAACAAGAAGTGAGAAAACCACTGAGAAAGTCCAACCAAACATAATCTACACGTTGATTTCCCAGACATGAAGCACAAATATTTGTACAGGCCGAAGCCCCCTTCAAAGGAGCATTAATCCAGGATTAGAGCTTTTGTTATGATTACAGTCAGAGCGAGAGTTCAGGTCTTGGGAGTGGGAGCAGGATGTTTAGACAGAGACCTTTTTCAACAAAAGAGGCAGTAGGCTTTGGTCGGCAGGCTGTTGCTCTTGGTCTTGGATGAGGGTCTGGCTGTTGTTGGTGAGGATGTCCTCGTTCGCATTGCTCAAGGGCTGACTCCCTGAGCTGCTCATCAGAACTGACACGGCGTCCTCTAACCTGACTAGCTGCCAGAGCAGGCCTAACAGACCGAAGACACAACGGACACTGATGTCACGCTTTAAAAGTTTAACAAGAAGATCCATTAGAAATGGATTGCAATGTGCTTAAATGATATATCTAACCTCCACATTACAACCATTTCTTTAACGCTAGGTTGAAAATAGTTCATGTTAATAACTACATAAATCATCAGTCTGATTGATCAAAAGTACAATCCTGACAATGCAGCTGAAGGGTTAGCATTGGCAACTAATTGCCCACGTCTTCTCTCACTAAATTTTATTTCCAGACAGTATATATCCTTTAAAGGACGACAATTTCATGCTCACCCGTGACCAGATCCATAAATATGTTTTGTTTAAATTCACATTTAAATTTCTGTTCTGCTTTCTTTTCATACGAGAATTGACATAACTGTTCTTTTTTCCTGATACTGGAACAGAAACTAACTGGGTGCACATGTTTGAAATGATTGCAGAAGTTCCTTTAATCCACACATGAATAAATATTTACACATACTCGATCACTTACAGTCAAGTTTCCGTGAATAAGAACAGGCGTTCTGATGAGGCTCAATTGTAATTTAAAAGTACCTTTTGAAAATACCAACCTTTAAGCAGGTGTTAAACATGCGCTTTTTTAAGACTACATCACTGTATTAAAAGTGTATTTTATTTGGGTAGAAAACCAGAATAATTTACATCAATAGACTTTAATACGTCTGTCTCTATGTAATTCATCTATATAATGTGTTTTGACTTGAACTGAATTACTCAATTAGATGAAATTTTCAATGATATTCTACTCCTCTAATCTAAATACATGCATTTGTGATGATTATAGACGGCCTCTGTAATACAGTGTGGTTGTTTTCTTGACTTTTGGGCTTGTTTTCAATAATCAAGTCGCTTATTTTTCTTGCAAGATTGGGAGATTTTGTTTGTGTGTGTGCAGAGGGGTGTGTGAAAATGAGATGGAATCTTAGTTTCTGATTACAGTGGGATGATTGTCTTTACAACTTCAGGAAGGAAGCGTTTTTTAGGTCTATTTTCTGCGATAAGCCCAATAATAACTTAAAACATAGGCCTGTAATAATATATATATTCTCTTAGTATTAGCTGTAATTCTATGCAGGTTCAGTATGTTTTTTCTTCACGTTTGATCCATTATGCGGGAGATGATAGCCTCTCCTACCTTTCTACTGATGTTACTTATTTTGAGGTCTCTACATTTTATATTTACTCTCTACTGTCTCTTTATTGAACTCTAACCCTCACTGATAGACTCTCCTCTCCCTCCTCACACCTACCTTCATTTTGTTATTCTGTTATTTACTGTAATGTTCACCTGCACTCCTGACTGTTACCATTGTAACAACTGTTTACATGCATCCTGCACTACTAACTATGACTGAATATTGATTTGCACTGCTGACTGTTTATTCACAATTGTTTACATATACATTTGCAATACTGTACTTTAACTGTAATATGCAATTACCTTCCACTACACTTTAATTTAAATAGCTTCTGTCCAAACTCTATTTATTCATTTTATAGTATAGCTACCTGTATATCATGCTCACAATTCTGCCTATAGTAATAGCCATCTGTACATATATTCATAGTACATGTAAACTGTTATAATAACAACCATCTGTATATTATGCTATTGCACATATCTGTAAAACTCTATTTATAGTAATATCCACCTGTATATTATATTCGGTACATATCCAGCTGTAAATTTAGTTCACAATACTAGTTACCTATGTACTGTATTATACTCATAAGACAAATCTATCAGTAAAATTCTGTTTATAATAGTATTCATCTCTATATTTATTCAGTAAAAACCCATGTCCTGTACTTCTGGAACCATTGTTTATTCTGCACTTGCTGCTATTGCACTTCTGGTTAGACCTAAACTGCATTTTGTTGCCTTGTACCTGTACCTGTGTAATGACAATAAAGTTGAATCTAATCTAAAAATCTAATCTAATTTTAACCAATGTTTAAGCTGTTCTACACTGGATTTCTCAAGTGAAGCATGTTAAAATGAAGCTCCTGGGAAGTCGTCATCTTCCAAAACGATTACAGTGGTATGCCAATCTAGTTTTTACTCTGCTTATCTGAACATCCGGAAAACTCAAGCTGTTGCTTGGCAAAGTGTCGTCACTTGAGTAAAGCCCCATTACGCTATGGAAGATGGAGAGGAAAAGGCCAAAGCAATCAGGAGTGCAGTTTTGGAAAAAGAGAAAAGAAGAAGAGGGAAAACAACAAAAGGTAAAGGTAAGCACCAACTGTGTCATTTGTGATGGGTGAACTGTGTTATGTAGTCTGTAGCCGTGGGTAAGATAAACTTTCTATTATTACTAACATAAGACGCTAACTGTTTTTAACATTTAGCTGCTAAGGACGACATATTTGGTTAACAGAAGAAAATATTACCGTTTCGAAGATTGAAATTCTTCTTAATCTAAACAAACATGGAAAAGTAATAATAGGCCACAATAATTTCTAAAGGCAATGATTTTGAGATGTCGTTTGGACCATGTATATGTAGATGCCTCGAAGACTGGCAGCCCGTTGGAGCTAATGTTTCAGCACGGCTACCATCTTGGAAGGATCCCTGTCGTGCCCGCGGTGTAGTCATTTGTAATGACTGAGAATAGTCATATGTCCAACTAAAATAATCATAGCTTCCTGAATTTATACCCGATTTTCATGCGGTTTGCTTTGTTAGAAACGGCAGAGATGTGGCTATGATACATGATGCTATCACACATAAAATATATGCTTTTACACTGAAATACTTAGTTTTATACTCCTTAACAAAGAATGACTTGTTATAGCTCATTAATAAATGTATAGTTTTTATTTTAATAAAAAATAGTTTATTTATTTGGATTTATTTCACCGTTTCGAGTAATCAATCCTGATCCTTCTGCACACACCAACAAAGATGTATCCTACTCTGAATTTCATAAATTGTAAATATATGTAGTTGAGAAAAGCAATGTTATCCAGTCTGTATTTACTCTATTGCATTAGGCTGCTACTTAACAAATGTTTCATAGCCTTTTAAATAACCATCACGAGGGATAGAATTCTGAATGTTTGATGATGACACAATTGATGGTGGTATTTTGAAAATTCAAGGCCACGTCTGAAATATTTTGGAGCACCCACTGCCACGGGCCAGAATGAAGAGCCATCTTCAGCAATGGACTTTGAGCCTGAAGGACAGGAACTATCCTCCTCCTCACCCACAAATGCATCTCCGCATGTGTTGTCTGATCCTGAGGATGAAGACCCATCTACATTTACATCCTCCCAGCAGGAATTTTCAGGTGGGTCTTTGTGTGTGTGCATGGAGAGGGGAAGGGGGCCATTTTGAAAAGGTTTTTATTAAATTTTATTTCCCATAAACTCCACTATAAACTCCAAACAGCATGTGTGCACTCACACAAAGGTTTTACCATTACAGAAATGACTGCTGCTGAACTCCCACCAAGTCCTGCTGCTGAAGATCGGCACCTGCCTACTGGCCCTGCTGATTGGCTTTAAGTGCTGAATTAGAAAATCCACACACTGCTGGTTAGTAGAGGACAAAGTCAAGTAACACCTGGCTTTGTTTTTCCTAAGAACAAGGCTGATGGAAGAAGTTGCCACCACCAGTATTTTAGGAAGAGATGTTTAGAAGCTGGTTGGAGTATTCAGAAAAAAAAAAGGACAGCCTTTTCTGCTTCTGCTGCAAGTTGTTTTCTAAAAGAAATACAAGTCTGACAAATTCAGGACTGACAGACTGGAAACATACTAGTTCTCTGCTCACCTGATGGACTATTATGTTTCACTACTATAATAGTCTTTAGGAGTTAGAAATCTGACACTTAGGGGACACACAAAAGCACCATTTTCACCATCAAATGGAAATTTTCTGAAAGAAGTTGAACTGATGGTAAAATTTGACCTTACAATGGAAGAACTTCTGAATCGTGTCAAGAAAGCGACCTGCAGTCACCACAGCTGCGTCGGTCACCACATACAAAATGAGGGATCCATTAATGCCACACACTAATTTGGTATTTTGCAAAAGCTTTACATGTTGTTTTCAGCCTCCACACAGAGATGGGCCATACTGAAAAAACATGTGAACATTACTCTGAAGATGTGGACAGAAACATGGTGGAAGATAAAATCAACAGTGTTGAGCCACTGAGGTTTCAAGCTGGTGCAGTGAGAGAGGCCTTGATTGAAGTCAGAGACAACACCAATGACTGCCATAAAGATTAAGGCCCAGTCTTTATCTGAATAGGTGGGATCATACCGTTTTAGTATTTGTTCAGTGGTGTGGTATGACATCCTCAGTCAGATCAAACAAGTAAGCAAGCTCATAGTCTCCTGACATGCATCTTGATGTAGCAGTCAATCTCAACAAGACAGAAAAGAGGTCTGCATGACTACAGGGCAACAGGCATTGGATCTGCACAAGTTTCTGCCTAGAACAATTGTGAGAACATGAATTTAGCAGCTGTTCTCCAACAGAAAATGCCGAGATCCACAACGTGTCATTTCTCCTATGAATCTTTTGATGAGCTTTTTAGTCATGCTCTAAAGAAGCTTTAGCTGATCTTTTTTAATTTTGTTGCTGATGCTGCAGCGTCTTAACCTGACCCTAGCCAGATGTATGTCGCTCCGCCTAGCTCCACTTACATACATCTGGGACCTCTCCATAGGAATTGCCTTTATTGAAGGCTGGGCCTTATCAAAAATCCTTGCATATGATTGGATAAGCCACTTGTCTGTCATCTTTATCGACTTGCTATTTCAACCACTCACACCAAAGCTAACCCGTGACGCTGTGAGAGCGACGCAGGAAAAAACTAAACTTTTATTTTTTTTAAATGTTTGCGGCTCTAGTGGCACACGTTTTATTGACAGTGAGCTGACAGGAAGAGGGGGGAAGACAGGCGGCAAAGCGCCATTGGTCGGAGTCGATCCCGGGCCGACCGCGTCGAGGACTAAAGGCCTCCTAATATGGTTCGCGCTAACTAGCCAAATCCGGTTGGGAGAAGAGCGAAAACATCGTTTCCACCAACAAAAGCCTTCAGAGCCGTTCTCTGATGTTCTTTTAATGAAACAATATTAGGTAGATTGGACAACACAGAAGAAAAAGCAGCATCAATGTTAACGCTTGCTTCCTCGATGCGAGCCACCATTGCTATCTGAATCAAAACAGTCTCATGTCACGGTCGCTTCTCCACTACGTCACATCTATGAAACTCCAGCCCTGCGACCTGATTGGCCAGACAATAAAATTGGTTGGAGAAATCACTCTCTATGGGAGATGTCCCAGATGGATGTAAGTGGAGCTAGGCGGAGCGAAATTCATCTGGCGAGAGTCAGGTTAGCAGCGTCTGCCATTAAGGAATAATTTGCCACATTGGAAGATATGGGAGAGAATTTTGGGGTGCTCACAAATTTTCCAAACCTCTCAGATCAAGACCCCAGAGAACAATCCATGGCTCTCAGTACAGCACTGCACTTTAAGGGGAACTCAGACTTGGATGGCAGAGAGCTTGTACGGGAATTAAGAAACTTGCCTGATTTAACATCAAAGTCTATGACAGCTAATGAGCTGCTAAACTTTGTCCATGAAAGTGACCTCTCAGAAATCTATCCAAATTTGTGGGCTGCTCTGGGAATTGCAGTGACCCTTCCTGTCACGGTGGCTAGAGCAGAGAGAAGTTTTTCAAAGCTTAAACTGATAAAAACATATCTGAGGTCAACTATGTCTCAGGAACGTGTCAGTGGCCTCGCAGTGATCAGTATCAACCATGCAGTTGCTATGCAGATTTCACATGATGATATTATTGATGACTTGGCATCAAGGAAGGCAAGGAGGGTCAACATTTAGGTGACAGCTGATGTGCATATTAAACTGTATCTTGTTCAAAGAACAGCAGTACTAGCAAACAGATGTTCTTCAATGTTCATTTGTACAGTTTAATCTTTATTTCTTGTTTGAAAGGAATATGTATAATTAGTAGTCACTTATTTAATGATGGACTTAACACAACAGTTGTGCAATTCATTTTTTCCCCGAAAAATGTCAAACACTGTAAATTATCCTATAAAAAAGGTCACACCTTCCTTCAGTTATTCAGTGAGATTTATGTCTTTATCAACGGGCCATTATGCACATAACTTCACAAGTGTGTTTGTATTGGTGCAATTTAAAATGGTCTTATTTTTATTTTATTTATTTTATTTGTACTGTTTTTTCTAGTTTTGCTTTTGTATTTTTACACAGTATTATTTGTTTTTGTTTTGATATGTATGTTTATAGTAATGATTGTATTGTTTTTATTATATTTATTTCAATTTTTTTTGTGTTTTTTAACTTGTAACTTGAGCAGCAGTAGTTTGTTTGTGTCTTGGTGCGTTTGTATATGATAATGTGTTAGTGTCTTCCATGTTTGTCACATAAAAATGGGAAAGAAGTCCTAAGTGTGCCTGTGTTTTTTTTTATCGCCTGGGGCGACAAAAAGGCTAAGACCGCCCCTGCTCACCACTCACC
The DNA here is from genome assembly GCF_011125445.2 of Fundulus heteroclitus. Lineage (NCBI taxonomy): Eukaryota > Metazoa > Chordata > Actinopteri > Cyprinodontiformes > Fundulidae > Fundulus > Fundulus heteroclitus. Next base: position 28,497,999 of record NC_046376.1, on the reverse strand, counting down.
ACAAACCCTTGTGTCTTGGTTGCTTTTCCTTATTTAAAGGTTAAAGGACAGTATTGGGTCATGAGGTGGAAACTTAAAATAACAATCCCAACAGACATCAAAACTGGTTGTGAAAAGGAAAACAAAGGTTAACATGAGGTTTCTGGAGTGGCGCGCCTAAAGTCTCAACTTACATATAATGTTTTGAGTTTGCTTAAAAACCTGAGAGAACGCATCCCACCAAACAAAACAATTTAAATGACTCTACCAGGTCCTTTAAGAACGTGACCATGTACCCAGCAAGAAGCTAGAAGCTTGTTGGTGGCTACAACAAAAAGAAGGAAATTCACAATAAATTCAAACTTGTGCATCTAACTCTTGTTTTAGAAAATTATTAAAGCTGCTTGTATATTTATTCTGACAGAAGAAAATACCCACGATGTGTGAATGTAAACTTTAGACAGAAACTGTATCCAGTATTACACACTGTAGGAGGCAAGTAGTGTAAATATTATCTCACCGGCGCAGTTTTTAATGAGCTGAGCTGAGCTAGCGTTGCTAAAAGTCTGCAAAAACAAGGTGCATAATCTGTCCCTTGTGGCAACGGGAAGATACTGTGCCCCCGTGTCTCCAGATGTCTGCAGCAGCTGCTGCCAAGCGTACACTACCGAAGTCCTCAGCGCTTCGTCTGGATACACCAAAGCTGTGAACAGGTGATCCAACAAGGGCACTGGAAAACAAAGAAACAAATGTTTATTAAAAAGTTGACAAAATCAAAGTGATAAAACACACTTATAACATTTAAGTGCAGAGTAAAGTCAGTCAAATCTTGTTCTATTTCTAGCATATTTCTTTCTCAGTGGCGCTGCCTAATCTGCAGAACAACCTGGCTTTGCTCATCAGAGCTAGACGACTGTTAATTAGTTCAAGGATCTTGTAAAAACCCACCTCTGTACTTTGGCTTTCAGTCCCAGTTGAACAGAATATCTGAGATTTTGTTTGTTTTTAACTGCAAAGCATATTTATATTACAGCCTAGTTTCTTCTAATTTTTTTTAGCTGTTAACACTACTGTTGACTTCATCCCTTGTGCA